>NC_050483.2:41211050-41514080 GCF_012460135.2 Molothrus ater | reverse complement strand
GTCAGAGTAGAAAGATGAAATCAGGTTTTGTTGCTCTGGCAGCCAACACAGACCAAAGCATACACAAGGCCTAAGGGGACTAGAGATGCCAGAGGTTATCTGAGCATGACTGCCAAGCTTCCCTGCCTTAGTGCACTGCAATAGTGAAAATTTGGGGTTTTAAGCTATTTTAGATCAGCAGAACCTGAAGTTTTGGACTGTTATATAAATGGGAAAAAAACAGAGAGACATGACACTTAACATAGGCCTTGCTGCTTTAGTAATGAGAATCAGAACTTGCAGGTTGCTCACTCATTAAACTCAAAAGGGTGTTTTTAGCCCCCATTAAGTAAATTAATTGTTCTGTTTCCAAATTGTAGTCATCTATACTGGAGGGAGAAAATCTTCAGTGTGTAACCATTATCCGGTCCACGCGTGGAAGAAAAGCCAAGGACTAAACAAGAAGAGGTCTTGAACTCCTTTCTCACACTTATCCAAAGTGGGTAAGTGTATCATTGGATAATAGTGACTGAGGGTACAATGTGAAGAAATCAATGCCAGTAGCCTGGTTTTCTCAGGACACGAGACATCAGTCATTAATTAAGCATTCATTGTGAGCAGGGAACACAACAAAACAAAAAGGAAAAAAAAGAAAAATAAAAAAAGAACAAGACATCATACAAACATGTTCTTTCTTGTTGAGAGAACTGGTTCAAAATCCGTTACCTCTAATCAGTGCCCAGAACATCATAAACCTCCCTGCCAAGTGACAAACAAGTCAGCCCTACAGTGTCATCCATCAAGTAGCAATGTGTCTGCCACAGCCTCCTGTGTATGTGTCCAAATTAACACGTGTCCTTCTTGGTAGCATTTTGCAAACATTCTTTGCACCAGAGCCTCTGTGAGTTCTGTCTCTTCTCCCTCTGCAGCTGCTTCTTCAGGGATGACACAGTCCCCAAGGGAGCAAGCAAAACTGAAGTCAGTATGAAACACAGCTAATTGAGTTTACCCCTAGAAGTTAATTAAATTCCAGCAATTCTAAAGAAATCAAAGCTCCATTTATTTATTTATGGCTTCCTTTGTAAAATGCTCCTATCGATGTCTTTAGGAGATAGCAATACATAACCACACATATTAAGTCCAAGCAGAGCACCATGCCAAATACAAATCATCAAAGGAAAAATAGCTTCAGGCAAAAACCTGTTCAAACAGCTAGGCCTTGCATGGTATCTCAAAGTCAGCTCTTCCAAAAACTCAAGGGAAGCAAATTCTAGCACTGCATTCCCTATACTGATGGTGTTCAGCAACTGGAAACATAAAATTAGGGACCTAAAACTATCATCTGGAGATCACCAGACAAATCTCAAATCCATTAGCAAATGTAAGCAAAATTCCTTTTGAAGTGAAGGCTTTGAGATACCAACTGTTCAGAAAAAATTCAAGTACAATTGCTATTCTCTAGATGAAGCTACAGTAACTGAGCTTTTATTTTTCTCCACAATTTCAGAGTAGATCATGAGAATGTTAGCTTGATATTCAGCACTGGAAACAATAAAAATATCTCTTGGCAATTGCATGGTAAATGTATTTTTAGAATACTAAAGCCCGTATTTGAAAATGAGAAGCTGCAAAGAAAGAAAAGAAACATCCACTGAATGCTGCCTCAGATTTTAAGACTAGAATCGGTCATTCAAAAGAGTAATGAAACCTAACTCAAAACCACAGAATACTAAAGGGAACAGAATGGGATGAAAATATTGATCTGTTGCCATAATTTTGTTACTGGTTGTGCCCATTCATCTTTTTTTTCTCTCAACAAGATCCCAAATGCTGAATCCCAAGGTAGATCAGGAAGAAGTTCTCAAGCTGAGAACAATGGTGCTGAAGGATCTTAAACCTTACCATGGCCCACAAAGAAATCATCACCATAACTATGCATGCAATTGCAAATATATGTCCAGAATACCTGAGGATTGTGAATAAAATATTAATAGATTACCTCTGTGATGTGCTACTCAAAGTTCTCACTACACATTTTTGTTAAATGTTTTCGTTAAACCATTCACATCTTTGCCTTGCTGGATAAACACCACTGGAATAACACTCTGCTTTGTTAAGGAGGTGACTCATATTTAACAGGTTTTAAATATTCTGGGAATTAATACATAGCCCTAGGTCTGAATCTGAAATATGAATCTATTTAAGAAAAAGTTATAACTATACCCGATCTTCCATCTCGTTGAATATCCACATGATACCACTCTCCATCATTGGCTTTCTTCTGGGTGGCCTTGACTTTAATGGTCCCAGAGCCCATGTCCAGCAGCAAGTAGAGGTTTCCATCTAGAAGCTCAACTGCAAAAAAGTCTACCTTTGTATTTTTCTGGCTTCTGGTATCTTTCCTCTCCTGAGGCTTGCCGTGGGTGAAAAGGATCAGTCCATTGGGTTCAGTGGTTCGAAAATCAAATGAGATGGAGCCCATCCTCTTGGTATTCCATTTAGGCAGACTAATATAGGCCTCAGGTGTCTCGAAGCTGATGGGGTCCAGTGTAGCCACATTTTCACATATGAATTTCACTTCCCCATAGATCTTCATCTTAGTATCACCAATCCGTGCCAAGCGAGACAGCTCCAGACGAATGTCATTATTCTTATAAACAACCTGCCAGACACAAGGAAAAGTATCATACATCAATCCTGCATACAATACAAACACCCCAATTACTTTCAGCCATGGGAGATAAACTTTTCCCAAAAGGCAGTGGGGAGAAGAAAGGAGAAAGTGCAAGAGTCTGACATCATGACAGAGGGAGCAAGTTGAACCAGAAGAGTGTATAGAAATGACAGCAATGGGTACTTTGCAATGACTTTAGATCAGATAAGCAGTCAGAAGACAACATTTAACTGAAGGGCAGTGAGAACAATTAACTCTACCACAGGCCCACTCAGCTGTAAAAGCTTCTGTACATAAAATCCAGTGTGTGTTTGGTATCATGCTGTTATATTTGCATAAATCCCATACAAAATACATAACAAAGTATAACCTCCATGTCCATCTCTACTAGCCACAGCAGGGAACTCGGTACCACTGTCATTTCTCTATTATTCCTATAGCCTACTTAACTACCAGGAGAGAGATGCAAAAGAATTTCAGCAAGTTGCTGTGAACTGTTAGTGATTGCCCTGTGGGTCCTGAAGAAAAAAATAACAAAGGCTTAAAATTTCTCTGAGCAAGAAATCTTAGATCACTACTGACACAAGCTTGCCATGGAAATATCTGTATAGCTTACCCTTACTTCAAGAAAGCAACAATTTTTTGTGCTAACACATAAAAATCTGTACATTTTCAGTGCCTGGACTCTCACTTTCTCTGGGTTAAGGACCAGAACTTTGGGGCCTATTCCTGCTACATGGATTGAAATTAGCCAAGAGAAAAGTCTCAAACAGGCAAGCACTCCTGAGCATGTCTGGCTTACTCAGGAGTCCAGACCTCCTACTCTCCTCTTTCTCTCAGGTTCAGAATGAATTCCTGGAAAGCAGACTCTTCTCTGGCCCATGCCATTCTCACAGAGGCAGGAACTGGAGAAGGCACAAAATTGCAATACTTGTAAACTGTACTTCCTCTCAATCACCTTCCACACTTGCTAAATGCAGAGCTGGCATGTACAGCAAGTAAAACCACCTCTGCTACTAGCACAATTTTTATTGAATTCTTGTTCAGTGATACTACTGAAGACTAATTTCTTCTAAGGAGTTATTATTCTAAAATACTTTGTGTCTGTCACATATAGCTTATATATATACACACATATTTGATTTCTGCTTTCAAAATCTTATCAGGATGAGTTGCCAGCAGTTTGTTACAGAAATAGAAGGGAAAGGAGATATGCATTGTTACTTCTACTATTAGAACAGGAAAGTCAGAGAAATGTGTATGCAGTAAATACTAAAAGGCAAATGAGAGAAAGAATGAGGGATAAGCTTTAGATTAGGTAACTTCTAGATTAAAAAATAAATTAAATCGTGATTCAATACATTCATAGCTGGCAAAAATTCCAGCTTTCTCTAAGCATTAAAGGAGAATTTCCCCAGTGCAGTCAGATTTTCCTGTTGCAAAGGCGAAACGCCGTGTGAAAGGTGAAGCCAGCTGTTAAATCCCATTTGGAGAAATGGCACAAAGCTCTAGCTCTTCCCAGCAGAGGACAGTATTGACCCACAGTCACTGGGTCCAATTCCTAATAATGTGCTCTGCCCTCACACAGGCATCAGAAACATCAAGGCTATTAATATCTGCAACAGGGATAAAATTCATTTTCAATTTATGGGACTGTAGTAGTTTTATTCTACAGATTAATCACGTCAAATGCTCTCATTAGAGAGACCATACACCTCCTTCCACTGACACAGCAAGGGGGTGCATTAGAGTCTCCTCTCTTCCCAGACAATGAGGTGCACCTCAGTCAGACTTCAGTTCTGAGCACTGCATGAAGTCCTGTCTCTGCTTCTCAAGGAGAAAGAGGAAATAAATAGAGCAACTAAAAGGATGGAACAGGATGCTTTATGAGGATAGGCTGAAAAGGCCAAGCTCATATTTGGAGAGGACTGAGAAAAATATGATTGAAGTTTACAGAAGATGGAGAAGGTTAATGTGGAACTGCTCTTTGCCAAACCCAGCAATAACAAAGTTAGAGGCATTTGCTGAAACTTGTATGAAATCAGCATAAAATGGATTTTTAGAAGTAGTTATTTACACAGAGGGTAGTGAACTTCTGGTACTTGCTGCCAGGGGAGGTCATGGAAGTAGGGTACAACAGAAGACACAAAAAGAACCAGAAATAACAATGGACAGCAAGTGCACAAAGTGATACTGAAGGAAAAAGGAAGGAGTGCATCTTCTAGCAATTGTAAACCAACAGCAGTGGGTGCTGCAGAAATGTCAGGGAATGCACCACTGGCAGCAGCCACGGTCCTGTGCTCTTCCTAAACACCACCTGCACCCTCCACTATTGAAGACACCATCCTAGGTGCATGGATTGACCATTCTCCAGGCCCATGAGGGCTTACAATTCTGGTGCACCATTGCATTTTTGGTTCCACCACAGCAGAGAGTTGCTTTGGTGGGCAAGAGAATGCCAGGCCTGAATGAGCTATGGCTTCAATGATTCTAAGGAAGGAGACCTGCCCTTATAAGATACCACTAACAATTGGTCAAACCAACACTCCTCTAAACTGCATCTTGACCCAGTCTTCCCATACATGAGAGGAGCAGACACTGATTGATGGGTGGTGCTGGGTTGTATCTAGCCATGATTCTGAGCTGTTTTCAGCAATCTCTGTGGGTTGCTGATAGGGGGAATATCATATGCACATAAGCAGCTCCCACACATAGCTGAGCCACATACAGGTTACTGTATGTGTATACTCCCTCTTTGATGTATTTGATACTTGAGTAATAGGTCTCATCTTTTCCGGGGAAATGCCTCTGAGTTTATTTGAGGTGGAATGCTGGCTGCTTTTTGTTTCATTAATCATACAAGTACCACACAGCTGGAGAATCCTTGTGACAGAATGCTTTCAAAAGAACCAGAAAAAAATTACATAAAGTTAGTTGTAATCAAGAAAGTGACTAACAATGAAGAATCTGTGGCCAAGGATGAAGAGACTAAGAAAGCAAGTAAAAAGGAAGACCTGGGGAGGAGATGAGGAAGGCTGCTGAATAGATACAAGAGTCCTGAATTCAGTCTTTACAAATAAACATATCCACCCCAGTCTGAATCTCTGTTATTAAAACATTGTTCTAAATTATTTTCTTTTTAAAAAACCCAGAACAAAACACCTAGCTTGAGAAATCTAAAAAAGCACCTTTATGAAAGAAGTGCAAGTGTTTCCATAGGTGACTGGAAACATTATTGACAGATACATTTGGACATCAACATCATGATGTGTAATCAAATGCACCAGAACTCTCATAACAATAAAAGGATAGAAGTAATGGTTGAGTGTAAAACCAATGTGAATCCTTGGCAGGAATGGAGAAATACTAAAGCAGCTTCTGATAATAACAGTTCAATTGTTAAACCAAAGGTTCAAGATTAAGGAGGGAATAAAATTAAATGACTGGCATGCATGTCCCATAGTGGAGAACATTCAAATTCAGTCTGTTTAACAGGCAGAGGTTAAAATGGGATTTGATTGCAATCTACAAGTACCTGTGCAGAAAATGGAATTTGGCAAGAGAGGGGTCTTCAATGTATGTGACGAAGGGACAAAGAGATCTGGGGGCTAGACATTGAAGTTAGAGAAATTCACATTTTAAAATATTATGACTCATTTTCATGAGAGTAATTTGCTACTGAAATAATTTACTACAGGTTATAGTGTGTTCTCTGCTGCTGGCAAATTTTAAATTAAAATAGTATCTTGTTTTCTCTAAAAGACACAGTGAGACAAGAATTAATTATACAGCAAATCAGCCTAGATGATCATAATGGCTTTTTCTGGCCTCATAACCTATGAATCTTTGTGTTTTAATGAAACCAACAGAGGCTTCAGTGCAGTTTGCAGGACAGATGATGCACTTCTTCCCAACTGCTAAAACTGCCTGGTAAAGGAGAAGATGCTATCATCAGTTCTGGTCTGACCTGTCATCAGTGTGTTCAGTGAAGCTTTTTTTATATTTCTACATGTTTGGGATCCTACCTTAAAACATACCACTAAAAAGGAAGGCAAGCAAAATGCCTTTGACAAAAAAACCTGATTCTATAACTCAAATATGTAAGTTTCAAGAAATAGTTTCTTAGAGGCCCCTGCTGCAAGTCAGAGAAGATACATTTGCATGTTTCACTGAACAAGGTTTCTGCTAGCAGTAGAATCTGCCATGTGCAGAGCACTTCCTGCCTCATAGTCTCATTTTACAAGAAACCTCTGAAGTAACTTGAAGGCTCCTCAGTATATGCCAAAATACCTATTGAAACCCACTCCTCTAAGTGGAGTAGCCTCAAATGAGGCTATGACTGTCTCATAATGCTGCTCCTCTCTAGGACAGTCTGCTAGGGCCACACATGGCTTCAAAAGGAAATGAGAAGCAAAGCAATGAAAGCAGTGCCCATAGACTTGTCCATTTATGTCAGGTGCCTTCTGAACAATGCCAGTCTTGCCTGTTAAAACAGACACAAGCTTGAATTCATCCCAGGTCTGATATGTATATCAGAGAAGGTCTGAGGAAGTCAAGACATGATTACTGATACAGACATAGCCACCTTTATTTTGGGAATAAAGGTGGAAAAGAAAAAGGGGAAGAAAATTATTAGCAAAAGCTATGCTCAGAACTTTTGAAAAGTAACCTTCATTCCTCCAACCTTAAAATCACTTTATATTGCAAAAATGAAATAAGAATAATAAAAACATTGTTTTTTTCCTTTTCCATGGGGACTGTTTCTAAATACACTTTTACCAAGGAATATTGACCATTCAGTGCCTCTGTTTAATGAATTAGACTAATATAAATGGATGGTCAGGAAAGGGCAGATACACACTGTCCTGATAATCAGCAGTAGCATTTCATGACATCTAAAATACTCTGAGGGAGAAAATGTATACATTAAATCATGTTTCCTATAAATCTGCTGAGAAAGAAGAGCTTGTTTTAAGAAGAGCTAAAACAAATTCACAATCTAGTTTTGAGGTTTCTTTAAAATGGCAAATCTGCAATTCTGAAGCATTCAAGGAATTTCTCCAGCTAAACTTCTTATAAGTTTCACTCATGGGTTAATGACAGCTCTAATCAGATGGCTTTTCACAATGATGAAAAGCATCTCTCTGCAATCAAGTGAAGTTGCAGATAGAGAGGGAGTAACAAAAAAGGAGGGAAAATTATGCGCTAAGTTTGGCCAGTAGCCAATATAAAAACTCCTCTCCAAGTGGGTGTTATTAAGCAGGAAACATGATTTTCAGTACAGGCTGGACACAGGCATGCTCCAAAGGGGAATGGCTGCCAATAGCCTGGCAAATTAGATGACTACCATCATGAACTATCACGAAAAAGAGCAATAACCTGAAGGCTGCATATGTTTAGCTAGCTAGGAAGAGCACCTCTGAAGGCCAGCCAAATTGTTCACCTATTGCACCCTGTATAATGCTTTTTTCTGTCCCAGGCTGCATCCCTTCACCAACTGCCCAAATCAATTCTCACAAAGGATAACTTCTAGATACTCAGGCTAGTGCCTAAAACTTCTTAAAGCCATCTACACATAATCAAGCAAGTTCCCACAGAAAAAAAAAAAAAAGTACAGTTTATCCATTGGTTTATTAGACCTGTGTTTTCCTAGTCCTCCCTGACAAGCAAGTAGAAAAAACCACACGGGGTTAGCAGCACTTTACTTTGTGTCTGGGGCAGACTGTGTATCAAGTGCTCCAAGTCTTCAGTGATGGGTAACTAAAGCTCCGACACTTATTTAAATACCACTGTGGATACCTAGTATAAACATATTCGATGTTCCACTAGGGTGACAACTGTATTCAGGTAATAAAAACTATCACCATTCCCCACACACTGAAAGAGATTTAATTGCTTTACCTATTTTGTAAAGCAATTCATTGAACATGGATGAAAAGTAACTGGAACTAAACAGTCAAGACTAAAATACAACTTGTGCAATGTTGACTAGAGCAATGCAAGTCTAGATTTCATCTGAATTATGTTTAACAAAGAATACGTGTTCACTCAGTGTTTGTCTTTACTGCTAAAGCTAAAAAACACTCTGAGAAATTAGATTTAGATTTCTCATTCTGTTTCTAAAAATCTAGCTGATTCCTTTTAATACAAAGGTAAAAAAATTAACTGTCTGGTATTTGACATTAACATACTTCACATTTAAGTCATAGCAAAGTGTTTAAGGCATTTCACTGCAGATTGAGATGCACAAACTGAACTTTCCTCTACTTATGTTCTATTCAACCTCCATTTGGCCTAGTAAAAGAGAAGAAAAAAACTGCAGGACAAGGGAAGCCAAGACAGTCAGCTGTGATGTTCCTTACTTGTGCCACAGACACAGATATGCCTCATGCTAGCCCTAAAAAGTAATCTGTACCATAGATGTATTTCTGTATGTAAGGACATAGAGAAGATATGTCAGTACTTTAAAAATATGCATCCATATACAACAATGAGGAAATTCTCTGTTTTACACTGAGCCTAGTGCAGAGGTAAAACAAAATAGAAGAAATAAACAGTTAGCTACACATAGAAAATCATTCATCGGATGGGTTGAAAGACGCATGCTGGAATGTAGGGAGACACAGAAAAAGATAGTGCTGTACTCTACTGGAGCTCATGTTCACTTTGGAGAATCGCACTGCAAGAAAGGAGTGCAACTATTAGAAAGAGTCCTGACCATAGCAATGAAAAAAATCAGGGGTCTAGAAAATAGAAGTTTGAAAGGAGACATTATAAAGTGTTCCAATAGAAAAGAGCTACTACAAAGCAGAAAGGAACAATCTACTCTTTGTACCCATGCTGAAAAGGACAAGAAATGATTGGCAAAAATTTACAGCAAGAAAAGTGATAGAGAAAGAAGGCTTTTTTAATTTAAGAACAGTGAAGCACTGGAAGAGGTTGTCTGAAGAGCAACAATTACTGGAGACCTTGAATTTCAGGCAAAAAAAAATTGCTGTCAAAACTCACATAGATGTCATTGTTTTTGTTTTGGGACAGTGGAAGTGCAAAGGATTAGATAACCTCTAATGGTCCATTCTAGTTGTATTTTCTATGATTTTATGTAGCGGGGGAAGGGGACAGCAGAGGAACATGCAAAAAAACAAATTACTACCTATACTATTATGTATCTAAAGACTTCCCAAATATGTGTTCAAGCACAGGAAGCAAAATAAACCTTATAATAAGAGAATACTGACACCTCACAAATTTGAAAACCCTAGATTTACAAATCACCTCCCTAGCAAATGAAGGCTTGAGAGTTAAAAAAAAGAAATAACTTAAAATAAAAACCACTTAAAATAAAAAAAAAATATTCTCACAGCAGCTTCTTTACCAGCATGCAGGAGTTGACTTAAATTACATTCAGTCCTGTAGTGAGCTTATACAGACATTAACCAGTTACAAAATATTTTGCTCCTCCCAAATGCATCCTGAAATCTCAGATTTGTCTAGCAAGCACAAGCTAAATCTGTCAAGCTTGGTTCAGAGATGATTAAGTGAGGAAATGATTACTGTCAAGTGTCTTAAGAATTTCATATGAAAGGCTGAGAGGAATTATTTTAGGATGGCCCCATTGATCATTTATGGCTTGAGCCTTATTACACTGAAAAGTCTATCAGACAATGACTTAGAAAATAACACTCCATTTAGTGATTTCTTTGTATTTTCAATCCACCTAAGATTGTGCACGTACAAAAGACCTATCTCAAGGAAATAAATCTGTTTAGTGTGGCTGAGTGAATGCTTCCATCAGGAAGACTTTTTAACAGAGAATTCCATTTCTCTTACAGAGAATTAGCAATGGAATGCTTCACTCCAATCTATAACAAACCAAAAATGGCAAGTTTTGTTTTATTGAACTTTACAGAAAAGTTTTTGCATGAACTTAACCAAAACATAAACTGTGGGAACTCAGTACATCACTCCGGATGTCCAGAGTTACCAAGAGAACCACCCTTGGGGGGCTCAGAAATCCTGGAATATTGCCAGGAGGGTCTGGTGGCTTGACTTCGATCCCTCTAGGGATGTGCCACCTGTTTGAGGACATGAGAGTCACTTAAGAATGAATGGTGCAGGAATGATGTATTCACAAGGTGAAATATAGATTTTAAGGTTTTGGTACAGGGGAGTTATAGAGACAAGATGGAGGGATCAGGGCGTGCCTTGTCCTCCTTCCTTCTTCTTCTTGTCATCCATTTTCTGTGGTGATGTTGGCACTTGAGGATTGGTCCATGGTGAAGGTGCACTTGCTAATATGAGTAAAAGGTATTGGGAAATAAAGGTAAATATGATATACGTAGTTTTTAGTATAAAAAGACACGACTGCCCCGTGGGTGGTCAGAGTGCCCTTGGCTGCCTTGCTGGTCAAACCTCGGCTGGGCAAAAAGAAAATTCGGTAGATAAGAAATAATAAATAATCTGAAGACCGAAAAACTGAAGAGTCCAGACTCATCCTTTGAAGTGCAGGCGGCCCCAGGACCACCCTACACGTGTCTGGGCAAAGACAGACAGCCAACCGGACAATAAACCAGTATTTTTCAGGCATCACATTTACTTTCAGTAGTGGTCCCCATTTTTGCCTCTGGACTCCACTCCCTAAGAAAATACTTTGACATGACACAGTGTCAGTGTCCCACCTGATATCAGCAGAGATACATGACTGGCTTTGCCAGAAAGCAGCCTAACACATACTCTGGTCTCTCTGGGAGAATGGACACAAGGGCCCTATGGGTCACATGAACTGCACTGGAAAATATAGTTTGTGCTAAACTGGCTCCAGATTATTTGAGGTCAGCTCAATCAATATGAAATAATTTGATTCAGAAAATACCAGAATGTTACAGATGAACCCAGTTTTGAAGATTTCGTGGATTTACATTTTTAAAAAATTCATCTTACCAGCAACAGTGAAAACAAATGTCAGCTGGAGGAAACTCCTTTGGAACAGAAACTCTTAATTTCACTCAGCTTTTCTCTTCAGTGGTAAAATATATTTTAATGAGAACACTAATGTGAAAAGTCTTCTGTGAGAATACTGAATAGATATTCCTAACTCACAGATATGCAGTTTTTGCCCACAACCTACCTTCCCTAGCCAATATGCCTTGAGCCTGCTTCAATAGAATATCCCTGGAAGGTGCAAGAAGGAAGTTCAGTCTCCATATGGCAGGAGTCTCTCTGCCGAGGCTTCCAATGTAAGCAAAGCAACTGCTCAGCAAATTGTGCCAACCACAGCAGCGTCTTCTATGTTTTTGTCACTTGCCCAGCAAAAACCAAACTGAAAATATTTACCATTACATGTGGCAGAGCACATGCTCAAAAGTGAGCACAGTTCAAGTAACAATGAGATTACATTCACAGAGGAAGCATTTAGTGGATTTAGTACTGCACAGACTAAGCCTGAAAGTGGTGCCACTGCAGCAGGATGGGGTCACTGTTTGTAGCTTAACGCTGAGAGTGCTGCATCCCAGCATGTGCCCCTCCCTCAGCCTTAGCACAAAGGTCTCAGGGGCACTGACATCTCCCACCACCTGCAGTGTCAGCCAAAGAAAGAGGCATCCCTCCAGCTAGGCTCTCCTCCTGTGAGGGACCAAAGACACTCTGGGTCTGCTGAACAACTCCCATTGCAGGATGACACTGTCTCAATATGCCTAGCCCAAAATACTATGGGATTTTAAACTTCATTTTTAATACCCCTCTTTTTGCTCTGTGCAAAAACTTGTCAACACTGACATCTCTCCAGGATCTCTCTGCTCATCTCTCTTCAAATTCTGTAGCATGGAACAAAGTTCAAATCCTCCACAGGTAGGATTCCCCAAATGTTTATCTGCACTGGGCCTTATGTTGTGTGAAAACAGCGACATCACGAGCTAATTATTTGCTTGAATATTTGCTGTAGAGGGCAGGGAATGTAGTTAATTCCCCACCTGAAAGAAGAAGCATCACGAGAAAAATACTGTCATCTTATAACCCCCAACCTGGTGTGAAAAAAAGAACCAGAAGCTCTTTTATATCTTTCTCTCATGCACATCTAAAACTCTCTCATCTGTGGCCTTCATCTCTAAGCTTTCAACACTAATAAAAGGAACAGGGGGAAATTTTTTTTTAAAAAAATTCAATACCTGTCTTCTGTTTGGGACTGAGCCCTAGTTACCACAATGCCAAAAGGTCTAGCTCATCTGTTCCTCCAGAAGCCACCCAGCTGCACCAGCCACAGCTTTAGTGCACAGCACAACAGTGAGACCAATAAAGGGAGGCTTGGAATGGGACACTTCCCTCTCAGCTGTTCATCTGGTTTCATCTGGCCTCCAGAGAAACACTTACTTTAAAAACTCTCCCCTGTGCCCACCACAAGAACCCAGTGGCACAACGAGGGTTCACCAAGGCTATTGACAAAACTTCACCTTCATCCCTTGCTTTGACCTGGAAGCTGTGCTCATGGAGTGCAAGTCCAGCAGCTCCTGGGGGTGATAGGGAAGCATTCAGCACAGTTAAAACTGCTGCCAAAGTGAGAGAACTTTAGGGAAAGCACATGGAAGCAGAAACAAAAGCAAACATAGGTGACATGTTCCAGTGGAAGCACTGAAATGAGAAGCAGAAATGGGAGACAGATGAGGACCTCAGCACCCAATTCAGCACCAGATTACACTTCCTTCCCAAAGTAGGTGGGCTGCTGCAATCAGGAAGAGAGAGAGAGCTCTTCAGAAAGGGGAAGTCAGGAATGGAGTCAGCACTTAAACACCAGATAAAAGAGACACCTGATTAGCTGGTTCCCAGCACAAAGGGAGCTGGAAACAAAAAGATCATGCCATTGTAGAATTTCTTTCTATAAGAAATTCCTACAAAGCAGTTTAAGTTACTGCTTTTTATTACTCAGCGAATATTAGTGTCTTTGCATTAGGTTATTTATTATTGTACTATTTTCCACTCCTTCATTAAGGGCCTCTATCCCTGATTTTGAGAAAGAGGGAACTGAATTCATACAAGTCAATAGATAGCACGAAAGCATATTCCTTCTTCCTAGCTACTACCTTGCGCCTAAGCTGGAGAAAATATTTTGGTAACACAGATCAGTGCAAATAACCTCCTAATCTCTTTCAGTGTTAGAATTCTATAATATAAATATTGAACAATAATAAACCTTTCCCTCGGTTTGTTTACTTTTGCTACACTGCCATTTTAATGCACTCAAGCATGGGGTTCCCATCTCCTCTGTGTAGAGCTCAAGGAAGACTGATCTCACATCTAAGAAAGCCTCTTTGATACAAGACTAATTTACTAATATTTCTGTTTAGTTCAGTACTGTCTTACTGCTTAAGAATTATCTATACCAGATCTTAAGCAGCGGAACAGAGCTTACATTGCTCAAACACTAACAGGCAAAAAACAAAATCTTCTTTAGCCACTCTTTGGCAAGAATTTGCCTAAACCTTTCTGTTTAAGTGGACTTCCCATGCACTTTAGAGGTTAAGCCCCAACAACCTTTTCCAACCTTTACAGAGCACTGAGGTACTCCCGCGACAGCAGCAGTTTCAGAGCATGATGAACTTCCATTTCTGGAGATGACTCATTTGGAGGAAGGGGTTGAGAAGAGGGCTCTGCTCTTATTATTACCCAGACCACGTTGACCAGAATATAGAAATGATTGGTCTGTCTGCCTGGTACTCAAAGAACCTACTGTTTCTCCTCTACAGCAGTTTTATTCTCCACTGAGCAAGCGCTGTCAAAAATAGCAAAATACATAGAAATCAGTCACCCATTCTTTTTCTAATATATCAAGAAAACTTGTCTGTGTGTTTTACTGACAGCTGAAGGGGAAAAAAAGGAAATAAGAGAAAACGGCTGACACAGTCACAAAGCTTGAAAAAAAATTCCCGGAAGCAAGGACATATATATATTCTTTGGTGCAGGACAGGTTGAATGTTTGGACATGTAATCACCCTACATGCTAGATTTTTTGCCTAGATGTACTTACATATATTTACATATCCATATACTGTACATGGATGCACAAGAAAGCATATGTATTTATGTATTGATGTATAAATCTGCACTAAAGGCATATCTATGGGTTTATATGCATTTTTAAACAGTACCTGCATGCACTCTACTGTATGTGCATACATGTGTACTCATCTCTTCACTTGTGATTTTTAGGTTACGCTGTTGTGATTTAACCCTAACCAGCAACAAAGTACCTCATGGGATGGGGAAGAGAACTGTAAATAAAAGGTAAAAACCTGTAGGCTGAGACAAGAGCAGTCTAATAATAATAATGAAAAAGGAGACAACAAAGGAGAGAGGAATAAAAACCCGAGGCAGACAAATGATGCACCACACTATTGCTCCCACCCACTAACGGATGCCCAGCCCATGTTTATCCAGGACAGTAAAAGCAGCATTATAAGAATGCACATCATCTGCATGCAGATCCCCACAGTCTATTTTTATGCAGCTGTATGACCAACAAACTGCTTGGCGTCCTGGTAACTGCTATCCTCTTCCCCTAAAAGTAGCTCACAAAGCAAGAGCACCTCTTATTATTGAACAACTGTGCTGGCTGAGGCTGAGATAGAGTTACTTTTCTTCACAGTGGCTGGTATGGAACTGGGTTTTGCATTTTTGCTGAACACAGTGATGGTAATTGAAAGATGTTTTTGTTATTGCTGGGCAGGGCTTACACAGAACCAAGGCCTCTTCTGCTTTTTCTACACTGGTGAGGAAGCTGGGAGGAGACTCAGCAGGGACAGATGACACCAACTGATCAAAGGGATATTCCAGACCACGTGGCATCATGCTCAGTATAGAGAGTGGAGGGAAGCGGGAGGAGGGGAGGGATGTTTGGAGTGATGGAGTTTGTCTTCCCAAGTCACTGTTACATGTGATGGGGCCCTGCTGTCCTGGAGACGCTGAACACCTGCCTGCCATGGGAAGCAGTGAATCTATTCCTTGGTTTGCTTTGCTTACATGTGTGGCATTTGCTTTTCCTATTAAATTGTCTTTATCTCAACCCACAAGTGTTCTTAGTTTTGCCCTTCTGATTCTCTCCCTGACCCTGCTGGTGGCTGCATGGTTCTTGGCTGCTGGCTGGGGTTAAAGCATGGAAAACACCACACAAGGATGGAGTTACCATTAGAGAAAAGACTGGTGGAGGTGAGATTACACCAGAATCCTTTCAACTGAAAATTCAGCCTTTCCACACCTTCCAGTATATCCAGAAGTAAGATATCAGTTCAGAAGAGGCAACTAATTTTGCTATACATGACATTGGACTGTGTGCTCAATGGGACTTTGCAGAACCTAACCATGCCCCTTTCATACATTTCTTTTTCTTTCACACTGGCATGGTCAAACCTGAAAGAAGCACAGAAAAGGGAGGAGGCAAAGAAAATGACAACAGGGGCTTTTAAGTGAAGTATTTCTAATGTAAGCTGTACTGGATTTGGCACATTATTGCCTACAGTTCTGTTCCAATTCCAAACGACTCAATGTCAGCCCTGGGTATTGTATTATTCCAAATACACAATTAAGGAAAAAAAACCAAAAAACCGTAACAACCACATAAAAAAAAAGCCCCATGTGCAGAATATTAAGAGGAAAATGCTGAAAAGTACATTGTTAGAGAACATATGTTTAGTCCATGATGCTTCCCAGCATCAGTGTGTCCTGCCATTCCCAGGCAGTCATTGTTCTGCTTGGCTCCGGTCCTTCACATATAAGGCACTCAAAAGGAGAGAATTGGTGGTGATGGTTGTGGCACACTGAAAGTGCTGCTGTTTTCTATACTTTACTATACTCTTTTTTTTTCCTCTTTCTTTCCCTACAGCAATACACTTTGAAAGAGTTGCATTTTTCAGCTATCCCATACTTCCCCATTTTGCTTTGGGAGCAATATAAACAGTAAACAAAACAGGCAAGTTGTTTCTCTAACTCCTCAGTCACTCTGTCATTAAGGTCTCTATGGTTTTATAACACAACTTCTTTGCCCTTCAAAGCACAAGAATCTCACACTCTTCTGGCATCCACAAGCATGATACCTGTCACTGCAAACCCATCATTTGCATTCAGGTCTATCAACAGGTATTACTAAGGCTAAGAATTATTTCCCAAAAGCTTCTAAAAGGAAAGATGGCTTGCAGACATCTTTTCCAGATTCTACTAGTCTCTCACAAAGCCACAGAAGTTCAGAAGCCAGAAAAAAGTTCTTAACTGTTGTTTCTGCACTGTGCTACAAATTTGTTTTGTCCTACATAGCTAACATGCCTCTTAAAGGCAGATCACACCCTCTTGCCATTTTCTTCCTTTCTTATGCAGACATACTAGATCCTGAAATTAAAACCCTAAAAGTAGTTTGGAGCAAGAAAATAAACCCCCTCATGTTAATGACATCCTGCAAACCTGGCTTGCACATTCCTGTAAGAGGTATAAGATGCACAGTCACTGCCTTCTAAAACCAAGTTTCATTTTGCCAAGCTGAACATATAATCTATGACACTAAATGAGCATTACTATTACATTATTACTACTATTACTATAATTGCTATTGATTATTACATGTTGAAGACACAGGGCAGTGAGGAGGTAGAAAGGGGCAGGTAGCAAACTGCAAGTGACAGTTTCTACTGACATGGAGAAACATGAGAATCATCCTCATCCATCAATTACCCCAAATTTAGGACTGCAGGCCTATTTCAATGGATCCCTTGCATCAAAAAACAAAAAAAAAATCAAGGCCAAGAGGAAACACACAAACAGGTATATTTTTCTTTGAGGTTTCTTCTAACTTTCTGGAAGAAGTGTTATTAATAAAGCTTTCCAGGTGCCAGAGAGAGACAGACTGGGGCAGCACTCTGAGCAAAGTGACACTGCCCAGAAACATTCAGTCCCACCTCAACTGAGCTACAACCACAAAGCAACCTCCAGGTACTTGAAAATAGTCATGCCACCTAAGTTGGCTTTTGGAAAAGAACAACAAGATAGCTAAAACTCAGATTACTTATCACTTTGACATGCATATAATAATATATACTTAGACACATTGTTTCAGTTCAGGCCATTGCTAGATTATAGATTTAGGATCAAAGACTCTAAGCAGCTCTCACACAATGGAACCGTATCTAAGCCTTCCAAATAGTGACTATAAAAAGAGCAATGCATGCCTTGGTGCATAACCAATTGAACATGAAATGCCTTTGTAAAGCAGTTAGCAGAGGACTGATTGGGATTCTTCAGTGTCAAAGTAGGAAGCTATCAAGAAAGTACAAACAAAAGACAGTGATTAAATATACAGTACTAGTGAAACCATTTCGTAATACTGTGGCCTATTATCTTGCCTATGCTTTAAAAAATATGTTAAAAACTATCAAAACACAAAAAAACCTTAATCTTACACTGTATTGGGTGAGCTACCCCAATGAATTCCATCTCTTTACCCAAAGGTAGGTTATAAGCTGATCCAAATCTACATGCTACAGGGATCTCTATCTGACAGAAGAGATCTGCTTTAGTTTAGGAGATAAAAGCATAATGATACAGCCAAATCACCACTATTCAGGTTGGAAGTAATGTGCAATGTGTCCTAGTGATCCAACAAAAAAATTAAGTCTTTAAATCACTATAGGATGCACTAATGGTTAAAAAAAAAGATGTATCTTGATACAAAAGTATATCATAACACCAAGATGGCAATTGTTGGTTTAAAAGGTTCAGCTTATATAATTTATAAAGCATGCAATATTTTTTCTCTGTCAGATATAAATACGTGAAGAACCTAAGTGTTTATATCACAAGATGACAAAGTATTTTGCAATCCATGAGAATAAAAGAGGATGTTGATCAGCTACCAGGAATAAATATGCATTATTTTTAATTTCACAGACTTGGGTCACTTGTTCCAATTTCTTAAAAGAGCTGAATGAGGAGATTTATTATCCAGTGGGGTTTATTTTTAATCTTGGAATAACAGAAAGATAACAGAAGAATAAAAGAACGATAATGTTGTGTGAATGTTTTAAAAAGCCAAACAGGACAAGATGTATAACCATAGAAGGGTTTAGCCTGGAGGAAACATCAACCCTGGAGGAAATAGTGCAACAGCTTCCATCTGAAGTGCTTAATAAAAACATTAAAGGAGAGGAATACAATACTTACTGTCATTAGACCTTCCTGTGTAAAAAGATCTTCTGTCAAATAAACCGGATATAATTCGAATGACAATGGTGAAAGAAGAGATGAAACATTTTTTAAGGTATTTAACTGAACACCAGAAGACAGCTCTGCTCAAATAAACAGCATACAAGAACAAAACAGGATAGATTTATAATGTAATGATAGTAATGATAGAGAGAGAGAGAGAGAGAGAGAGAGAGAGAGAGAGATAGATAGATAGATGTAGACAAACAGACAGACAGATGTATCATCATTCCTCGGCTGACAAGTCTCACAAAGGATTTGTCAGTGGGGTAGCATAACTGATAAGGGGCCTTTCTAATGCACCATAAGAACCTATGTTTGATGCAATATTATTAAATATTTTGTCAATTACCTAGAAGTAAATATAAAAAGCACTGAAGCTGATACTTGAAGGTAAAACCAGGTTTGGCAGACCACTGAACAACCTTACTGACAAGTCAGTCATACAGAGTTATTCACAGAGCATGGAAACCCAGGCCCTTTCATTCCAAGCAGCTTTTAAAACATTTGAATACTCAAATATAGAACCTTACAAACATGAAAGACAGACCATGAACTACAGAACCAGGAAGGGAAAGCTGCACTTTTGAGAACAATTCAGAAAACATCAGAGGAGAAAATGCCTTCCAGTAAAACACTACAGACAAAAGGGCCATACAGTCTCAGGACAAAGGAACAGAATAAGCAATATGCAGCATTGATACCATATGCACTGTAACTTTAGGTATAATTCTAATGTCTACATTTTGTTAAAGGACTCTAAAGAATTGCAAAGAATATATCAAGCAGCTTCAATGTGATTTGAAAACTAGAATAAATGTCTTAGAGTAAAATATAAGGAGCTCCATTGGTTTAGTTTTTCGAAAGCTGAATAAAGACTTGATTACAGCAGATAAAGGAAAGACAACAGATTTCTGAACCATCTTTGTTTCAGTAGAAAACTGCATCAAAAGAATCCACATTTAGGGGCCATTGTCAGACAAATTCCAAACGGATTAAAGACCCAATTGCTTTTGTAGTCGGAGGTGGTTAACCAGCACAACAACTTAAAGAGGTCCAAATTATTAGATTTAATGTGGGGGACACAGAAGAAAGTGAGGCATTATGTTTGTTGTTTATGACCACTCTGAATCCACACATAAGTGGGGATGAAGGCTGAGCTAGCTGGGTATGGAGGGGATTTGGGGCCTTAAAATTCTCTGACATTCTGAAATGTTTACATACCACAAATCACTCAATTAGGAAGCGAAAATACAAGCGTGGACACAGTTTAAATAGCAGGCATTTTTATTCTGCTGAATTAAGCAACACATCAGGTGTTATGCCTCCTAGTTTTTATTCCTGATCCTGCCACTTATCCATTAAATAACTTTGGCCAGGTTTTCATATGATTTCTTAGTTGAAAAAGTCTTTAATTAGTTAAATAGTGCTAGTACATGTAATTCTCCAAATAATAATTCTTTTCAATTTAGTCACTTTTTATTTTCATATATGTTTGCTGTTAAGTCTCCAGTATCCAAAATGCAAAGAAATCAAGGTGCAAAGAGAAGGCTTTACTTGTCCTTAAGACATCTTTAGCAGCAGTAAACAGAACCCAGAAAATGACAGTCACAGTCCCATGGAGAATAACTCTTTGTAGAAATGTTTCCAAGTTAATACACTGAAGGGAACAATGGCACTCCTGGCAGGAGAAGATGGACAAGGTGACCTGGCAGATGTTTACTATTTCTACAATCTATTATTCTCTGGAGTTTTTCCCAGTAGGGTAAACACTTATCATCCCTTTTTTACACACCACCAGTCTCCACCTTTCTGAGGAAGCAGAAAATGCTCCTTGAGTTTTAAGTCTTCTGTAAAAGACAACTCCAGATGAATTCAGTGCTCAGAAAAGGAGTCCAGTTGGGCAGTAATAAACCTTCTCAACAGTTACTTCCACAGTTACAGCCACAGGGAAAAATATACAAATGATCACTGTCTGACCATTAGTCATGGATGGAAAAATCCCCGAATGCAAGTTAAGCCTTGAGAACTGTCTGCAGCTACCACAGCCTGTAGTGATCTGGGGAAATTTTCCTATTGGAAATCTCCCTCCAAACCTTTACAGAATTCCCAATTCCATACATAGAAAGATCATCTTAAATGACAGACAAATCTTTTTATAATGCAGCTCAACGAGCAGAGCTGTAAAACTGCTTCTAATATCCTCATTTCCAATCAATTGTTTTGCAGGCCTTAATAATTACAAATGGAGAAAGAAGTCACGCTGTTTTGCACTTCCCTGCAAACATCTGGGATTCATCCAGCCCTCCTTGGTTTTCTTTTCATTTAAAGCAACTTACACAAGTGTAGGCTGCCTACACATATGAAAACCAGTTTTCATTCAAAGGGGCATCATTACACCTCCTGCCAACATGGGGTACTCCAACCTTTTCTCATCCCTTGTGTGTCTGTTCCTCCAGCTCTTCCAACGCCTCTCACTTCCACATCTACACATTGCTGCACAAACCTGTGTGCCAAACTTCACACCAAACTGCTTTTCTGCTGCCTTCCCCCTCAGCTGTGTGCAGGCCTTCAGGAACATGACCTTGCTGTGCAATACTTGCAATGAAGGGATCATGTGTACTATGGCCTCTGATGGGTTGTGGTAGTTAACAGAAGGCAAAGCAAATGGAATATCAACTTTGAAATACTGCAGGGAGCCTAGGAATGGTGTAGCTGTACCTGGAAATATTTAAACATAAAATTCTCCATATTAAATTGGATCAGTATCCTATATCTGAAAACCACCTGCTCAAATACCCAAGCAAGTCTAGCAGAGCATCTGTGTAGCAATACCCACCCATAAAACCATATCAGATTCCACTTATCTGGGGCTTGTGAGGGTCTGCAGAGACAAACTTATGTCTTTATATTTCATACACCATCAATATTCTTTCTTCTGTGATTTTCCCAGGCACTTTAACATCCCATGGCAAAGACTTCCATTACTTTAATTGCCATCATATTTCTTTTTGATTGTTCTGAAGCTTGCCCTACCTTTGTCTTTTGAATTTACACTTAATCCCTGTGTTCAAAAAGAAACAGAAAATACACTATGATTCCCCACTCCCATATCCTTTTTCCATCAGTTCAGTTACAAAGAGCCCCAGGCTGTACTGACAGCTCTTGTATAGAAGTCTCTCTAATGACCTTTGTTGCCCTTCTGCCCTTTCTGAGATTAAAACAACAGGATAACAGTGTCCAGTGTGGGTGTATTTAATGACATCATTATATTTTCTGCTTTGTTCTTATTCCCTTCCTAGAAATGCATAATATTAGATGTGCTTATTTGCCCAATATTGATCACTGAGCAAATATTTTAAAATAATTATTTAATAAAACATCAGAAACAACTCAAAGTCCATCACTGTATATGCATAATATTGATTCTTTTCTCTCCCCCCCAATATAAACACCTCAATTTGTGTTTACACACATATAATTTAATCTGCTATTTATTTGTCCAGACATTCAGCATTACTAGCTCATGCTCTGCAGTCCTGCAGATAATCCTCACGTGAAAATTTTCATTCTCAGTAAAATGCATGCTGTCTCCATCCACATTTCTTTCCACTGAATTCCACTAATGAATCTTCAGACCTCAGCACGGATCCCAGATGATTTTCCACTATGGCCCTTCCATGGGAACTATTTAGTGTATTCTGTTTATTCCATTCTGGTTTTTACCTTCCAACCAGTTCTTCCTCTGTGCTCAGACCTTCTTTCTCTGCCATTGCTTTTTCAGTTCCTGAAGTGCCTTTTCGTGGGACACATCACTGGAAGACTTCTGAAAGCTACACTACATTTGCCAAAACTCTTCTGACCATACAATTATTGTGGCCCCAATAAAACCAAGGAAGATCCTGGCTGCAACAGCTCAAATACAATGCCAGTACTATTCTTAAGTCCTTGGCACCACCATCAAAGATTGTCTGCTGCACTCCAAAGAACTGGAGTCTGTGGAATGGTTTTAAGGGGAGTATTGCCAGACAGCTAATGGGTTAGATGGGTGTTTGAGGAGGCAGTTTTCAGATCTAGGCCTTTGACATGGCTCTTCACAATATGGTCCTCTCTAAATTAGAGAAATACAGATTTGATACATGAGGAATTGGTTGTATGGTTGCATCCAAAGGGCTGTGGTCTATGCCTCAATGCCCAAATGGAGATCAGTGAATAGTGGGACTGTGACTGTTCAGTACCTTCATCAATGACAGTGTCATCAAGTGCACCTCCAGCAAGTTTGGAGATGACACCAAGCTGAGTGGTGCAGCTGACACACCTTGAAGAATGGGATGCCATCCAGAGGGACCTGCACAGGCTCAAGAAGCGGGCTCATGGGAACCTCATGATGTTTAACAAGGTCAGCTGAAAGCCCTGGAGTAGATTCAGAGGAGGGCCACAAAGATGAGCAGAGGGCAAAAGCACCTTCCCTATCAGGACAGCCTGAGAGAGTTCAAATTGTTCAACCTGAAGAAGAGAAGGCTCTGCAGAAACTTCACTGCAGCCTTTCAGTACATAAGGAGGGCTTTTAAAAGACAAACATTTTTGCAGAGCCTGTTGCAATAGGGCAAAGGCTTACAGTTTTACACTAGAAGAGGGTAAATTTAGATTAGATATAAGAAAGAAATATTTGATTACGAGGGTGGTGAGGCACTGGCACAGGCCTTCAAGAGAGGTGGGATGATCCCTGTAAATATTCAAAGTCATGCATGGGGCTCTGAACAGCCTGATCTAGTAAAAGAAGTCTCTGTTCATTGCAGGGGGGTTAGATTAGATGACCTTTAAAGGTCTCTTCCAATTCATACCGTTCAATGATTCTTACCAAAATGTGTCCTCATACACACCAAGTTTTTCCCTTAAACTCCAGTTGCAAAACCAAAGAGGAGACCAACATTTAATTGCCTTCCTCTGCTGGATGCAGAGGCAAATCCAGCCTCCAGGAGAAATGTGGAAACAGCTGGAATCAAGTTTTTAAAAACCATCTGTGATTTTCACACAGACACAAAACTCATAAGAAGGGATAGAGTGCTTTAGAAAATGCACTTGATGTCAAAGCTGTCCCTTGAATTATTAATGCATAACTTTAAGTGAAGCTCACAATAAGATGAAAGTTATTAACCTAATAAGTTACATGCATAATTAATTTCTCCTATGATATATGATTTGTGAAGTTCTAACAAAATGTGTCACAGAGGTTGTAAACATGAAAACTAGCCTGAAGCCAGAAAAGCTAAGCATATGCTAATTAGAGAACATATGAGAAATACACAGTAAGAAAAAAACTGAGAAGAGAGAGGAAGTGACAGCACTGCATATCTATGTGGCATACTAGTGTCAGTTATGAACCGGAACTAGGCTCAGACAAGGAGGGAGAAGCAAGCACACCAAACCAAAGGAGAATGGAGGCATTCAGTGTTCTCATTATCTTAGATGAGGCTACTTTAAGACAAATCAGCCCTGAAATATAAATCAGGGAAATAGAGGAAAGTGCTCAGATGACAGCTTATCTTGTTAGCTGAACACTGAAGCTGCAGAGGAGGAATCCATTCTTAAATATGAACTCTAAATATGAATCCTACTTTCTTAGAGCTTTGCTTTGTAACAAGTTTTAGTACTGCAATTGACTGTTTAGACACTATCTGGATAAAATAAATAAAGTGGGTATCCCTGGCAATGTCAACTACTTGAGAGAGATAACAAACACGACAGCCTTGTCCTTGAGAAGTTGCAAGTCATCACAAGGATCCTAGCTTAAAGTCTTGAGAAAACTTTTTACTTTTCTACATGTGGTTTTCTTTACAATCCTTTACATCTTTGAGAAGGGTGGTACGGCAGTCCCCCTCCTTTGGGAGGCTATAACCAACATTCCATTTAGTCAGTCACCATAAGGGATTATATAGGCCAGCTTCAGAAATACACACATGGTTGTATCAGCAGCACTAGCAGAACTGATTTCACTTTAGCATCTCACTGGTCTTCTCAAGAAAAACTGTTGTTTTTAAGACAGCCATAAAACAAATAATAGAGTGTGAACTGATCTTGGTTAATTGTCTATTTGTTGGGAGGTTGTCCTAGCATCACTGAAGCTGAAACACAGGCTAGAAACCCATGTCAGAGGTGTGAGAAAACTGGCCTCTACATAACCAGAATAACCTCCTCTACCCACTCAGATATTGAGCTCATAGTACCTAAAACCTCCATGTACCAAACCTCTCAGGCTCTGCTGAACTTTTAAGTCAGCAGTTAACAATACGAGGGAAGCACTTGGCTTCCCCATTTTGCTGCCCATGCAGTAATCTTGCCAGAGACAGGGAAAAGTTTTGTCATCAGAGCCTGTTTCAGATTGTTGCAGTGGTTTGGCCAGTCCAGCTGCAAACATGAAAACAACTATTCTGCCCTCCTAGCATTTCATAGCAATGTTTTAGTCACCTCAAATGTCTTGCATTCCACAGTCAGATCCTTTCTCTGATGCAAGTTCAGAAAGCATCAGCATACTTATCTTCACATCTGTTCAGGGCTTGAAACCCACTGCAACACTCTACAGACAAAAACAAACTGGAAAAGGAACACTGGAAGGCAGCTGAGAAGCAGAATGGTATGGACTTGACCAGCCTTCTGCAAAAACACTGGCTTCATTCCCTGTTGCTGCCTCATGTTGGTGAGTGCATGCAAAAGCAGATTCTCCGCCCACCTCCTGCCCCAATCAGGGGAGCATCTTGCCTCTGGCTGGCGTCTCCCTACATTCAGCTGGAGCAATAAAGGGAAATCTCAAGGACAACCAATCCAGCCAGGATGTTCTGCCAAGGTCCTGTTCCTAGCTGAGGAAATAGTCCTCTCAATTTTTCTCAGCCAAAAAGAGAGAGAGAGTGTACACACACACACCCACCCCCATTATCCTAAAGCCCGCAGGTGCCAGCAATCCAAATAAACGTAGAGCAATTAACTGAATTAACACAGCTTTAAATAGCTTGGCACACCAGATGCGGACTCCTAGCAGGGTTCTATAAAATGTAAAGTTATTACAGATAAAACCATTAATCATCTGTTCAGAGACTTGTTCTAGATGCAAAACCCATTTCACTTAAAATGGCTAATAATCAGAAAGAAAGGCACAGATTTAACAGGAATGATTGTGCCATTCTCAAGCCCCATTTCCAAATGCCATTTTTCATCTCTGCCACCGTTCCCAAACCTCTGTGTTCCCTCTGCTTGCTAATACTGATACAGTAAGAATGCTTTGCAGGCATCACTCACAATTACCTCTCAGGGTGCTGGAAATGGGATGCCACCTCTGAGCCTCTTCCATTTTGGACAGAGGAGGTTAGTGACTTGCACACTACACATTGCTGCTTTCCTGGATGCAGTTGCTACTGTTCAGTTGTGTGTCACCAGCCCCATGCAGCTCACCCTGACGAATTAAGTGTTGAACTGCTAAGATTTATGCTTAGAAAATATGAGCATTTGAATATTCCCCCACATTGTGGCAATGTGAAGTTACCAGTAGCCACCATATGCAATATCACAATCCTCCTGATATTTCCTTAACACCTATTCAAATAACTCCCACTTACTACCTCTATGTCTAGATAGCTACAAGAAGCAGAGGTCAGGGGCTGACCCTAATTCACCTTTGAGCTCTGATGTTACCATTTCTAACACTTCCACTTATGGAACCATAGCTTAAAGAGCATTAAACCCTGTAAGTAGCAATTCAGCGCCAAAATTGCATCCTTCTACATATCTATATTAATCCCATTGATTTGCTTAGGAATCTAGATACATACACTGTTAATTCCAACTAAATGAATCCAGCTTTTGCAGTTTGCAAAAAGGATGGAGATAAAACAATCCTAAAGCACAAATATTCATTGCAACAGCGCAACCAAAGCCAGAGAGCAGCAATGATAAAGAACTAGAACAGAGAGCGTATCAGAGAGTATACAAAACCTGCTTGTATTATACCAAACCTGCTGCCTTTTCCATGCAGTTCAAATAACAAATGCTGCCCATTAGCTGCCTGCCCACTCCTGTGCTCCTCACACTTGACAGCTGGCTCACTGCTGCAGAGGAGTGGCAGACCTGGGCGGAGATGTTCAGCCCACTCACTCAACATTCAAACTTCATCATCTTTTCCTGCCTCCCTTGCTGGCACAGCTGAGCAGCCTGGATTTTTGTGGTGGGTGACAGCAGCTCAGTCATTCCCCACTGCCCACAATACAAATGCACATTTCATAGCAATACTCCAACTTTCAGGGTCAGTCTGCTGCTCCCAAAGAGGGGACACTTGTCAAGTAGCTGAAAATGCCTGTTTGATACACATGTACACATATAAAACAGAACAGTCTTTGAACTTCTCTCATGTAATTTTATCTTTATTGGCATATGGCTGTCCTGACTCCGCAAAACTACTCCCATTTGTATTTCTGTCTGACAGGATAAGGATGGATCCTTAGCCATCTCTTGAGTGCAACGAGCAAGAAATAAAAACATATCTCCTATTTATTTTCAGTATTCATCCAAACCAAGAGTTTACTGATCTCAGTGAATGACAAAGCCAGGTAAAGTAAAAGAGGCTCATTTACTTTCAGTCCAAGATGAGCACATCAGACTGTGGTTAGCTGAAGTTAAGATCACAGCATCCATGAGGACAGGACCACATTTGGCTAACAGCATATGAGAAAGACAGCCAGAAATCCTTATCAGAGTAATCACCAGAGTATCATCACTGCTCTGCTGATGACTTTGGACTCAGCTACGTTTGTCCATCAACATATCCTTAGTTTGCTCACCCTTCAATGGGTAGAGATTAGACCACAAATTTTTGTAAGGATTTTGGGTTTAATATTGAATAGTTACCAACTAACTTTGTTATATGCACCAAACACAGGCTATATTGCTCCAATCCCCATTACATTTTCTGAATTTGTTGATATAAATATAGTTCTACACCTGTAAACACTCATTTTCTGAACCGCAGCACATGGCACACCCCCCTTGCAGCCACAGAAGCTCAGCAGGAGTTAGGTTCATTATGCAGGAAAAAAAGCCTGATCCTGATGATCCTACTGCAAAGCAAGCACAGACGGCCACAGCACCAGGACTGAGAGTCACATGCAGACGGCTCAGTGAGGATTCAGTGGAGTGCTCCCTTACTGGTGTGACACCACTACACTGCCCAATGGTGACACCAACCTCTGCTGCTAGTTTCCTCCCTAGGCACCTGTTCCAGTGCCAGCTGAAGACAGGTGAACTCAGTTAGACCCCACTTTGTTTTAGTTCCATATGTTCTCTTTAGCTTGTAAGTACATAGTTCAAACAGCCCTGCAAAAAGAATCCTCTTACACCTCATGCATAGAAAGATCCAGTTTCTATGTTTGCTCATCAATGCTTGCTTTAGAAGGTATGCTCAATCTACATACATATTCTATTATTCAGACTTTGGCTATTTATTACTTGAGTAAAATTTCTAACAGCGCAGTAAGTTTAGGAGTGGCAGTTTCGATGCCACTGAACTGTTGATATGTGAATTATCCTTTAAATTAATCCTGAAAAAAATGTGTGCTCAGGCTGACCTAGAATGCCTACAAGATGCTGTTTGCTGACTGACAGGAGCTCCAGAGAACAAAATACTACATTGTAATGAATGTGACCTTAACAAGAACCTATATTATTTTAATTTGCAAATAGAACTATAAAACCAACAAAAAACCAAAGTTTTTTACTTCTAGATTCATTATGGCTGTAGGATTCTACAGCTTTGCTACATGAATTGCATTAAAGAAAGAATTTTAGAAGCCTAGAGTTTTTTTCAGTACATGGTTGATAAAATAACATCTCCTCCATATTTTGTCCCAAAGCTAAAAACTCAGTTCCTGTCTTTGGACTTCCCATGTTTTACTAATTGAAAAATTATTCTAGCACTTGATTTTCCTACTCCATTCACTAAAGATGAATTTCATTAAGCCATTTAAAATTATTTTCCTGCTTAACTGGAATACTTTTCATGGATCTATGAGATAATGAGTAAACTTTCTACAGTCATGAGTACATTACTCTTCCACTTTTCTATGTATCCAGAAACATTTGATGCAAGAGATTGATCAATAACTGGGCTTCGCTTATGTTATTTTGCAACAAACACTCATTTAATATCATTATGCCAGCAAAGTTGTTGTTAAAGATGCATAAGAGCCAAGGTAACCAAGTTCTTTCAGTGTCATGCATGAAGCAAGTCAATAACATTATCAGAGACCTCACTTTGGTAGAGTAGGCAAGAGCTAAGCTACATAAGGAACAGAGGATTTGAATAACCCCTTAGCTAAAGCAAAGCTGCAGGTAATACAGAAATATCGAATGCAAACCAGTCTAGGACCTAAGCTTATAAGCCTTACTCAATGAAAGGCACTACCATATTTCCCTCCTCATCTATTGGTCTACTCAGAATTCTCTCAGCATCTTGCCTCCTATTGTATTGCTCTCAATTTCCAAATGCCTCCATTCCCACCTCAAAATTACATCTTTCCAGAAATAAGTGGGGGCTTTTTCTTATTAGCTTAAGAATGTCATCAGCAGCCACTCAAAATGCTGGCCTGCATCTCCAGTGTTTTATGTTGCTACAACAGTGGTACTTGAAAACCTGATGAAGGCTTTGTGTTGATGCTCTGCAGATGCACAGAGAAAATGACTGACATTCTTGACTCCCAAGATACACACTGTACAGCTGCAACAGGACACTGATCCCCCACAGCAGCAGCAATGCAATTGGAAGTTTGAGAGTGAGAGGCAACCAAAAACTTTACAGAACTCTAGATCTGGAATCTTAGGAATTAGGGTCATAATCATCATCCAGTCTATTTTGAAGGCTCTGGCAGAGATATTAATGAGAGACCAAGACAAGAACAAGTAATATTTTGAGGAGTGGAATGATATTCAACCTTTGGTTGTGCTTTATCTGCTCCCACATAGCGCCATTAGCCTCTCCCTTTCTTTTTCAAATGTTAAATTTATTAAATAATACAGATAGAAAGCAGGCAGGCCCAAACACAGACAGCTGGAGCAGCAGTATTGGATTAACTTATGTGGGCAATTAGTACCATTCATGTAGTAACTTCCTCCACTGTACCTCAGTGCAATCCCTACACTGTTGATTCCTAATTCTCCTCTTATGCATTCCTGGGATTCTGTTAAGTCTCCTGTGGAAGGGGATCTTGGGTACCCAAAAGCTTTTAGGCTTAGGGAGGGGCTTTTACAACTACAACTTTCCCGTCTGCCTGTTTTCCTCTGCCTCCAGTTTTAGGCTGCCTTCCATCTGCACCTTCAGCCTCCTCCCAAGTGTGACACTGTAGTCAGAAAAACTCATCCCCAAACAGAAACCACATCATCACTACACATCAAATAGTCCTGAAAAAGATGTGGCTTGCAGATACCATCTGAGATTTACATACAGCAACTGGGCACACTCATGAACCATTTTGAAATCTGGCTCCTAGAAATTAAATTGCAGACAGAAATTATCTAAGCTTTCACAGCTTTCTCCCATCACAGACAGATGGTGCCTGACCCCTGTAATAATTTCTGCCATATTCCACCCATATGCAAGCCTCAGTGCTTCCATCAAGCTGTTAGTACCAATCAACATTTTTCAGAATTGAGATTTTAATAAAGCATTGATAGAAAAATGTGAAGATTTCATAAATTCTCTCATGAATATCCATTCTATTGGGACCACCTTAGGCTCTTCTAAAGCATCTCCATCTGTACCATTTAAGTCCTGCTCCAAGTAAATCAAATCTCAGTGTCTGGCTCCCTAACCCCAGGAAATATTCTGATTCTCTCCCTTCCCTAGCAACTGGATATTGAAATACCATTTTCCCCTCTTTGCCCACACAGCTAAATTCCTACTCTGCCACTTTCCATCTCCATCCTTGATTACTAAAAAGTCCTCCCTAAAGCCTTTGATTAAACACAAAACACAGCTGTTTCTTGTTACCTTTCTTGTCCTAACCCTTTCTGGCCATGCAAGTTCCATTCAACCCATTATTGTAGTCTCTTCCCTTTCCACCTTCAGTCAGTGCTTCTCCCTTTTTAAAAATCACTATCTGTTAAAGCACTGTCACACCTTCCTTCCCCAACACCCATTAAAATTATTTCTGCTCAATTGTCTCAAGATGTGTTCCTGTATCTTCTCCTATCCCATCTCCATATCGGTTTCATCCATGATGGGAAATACACCAGCTTCCCCCAAAATTTTCTCTAGAATGATTCATCTTAAGAATGAAGGTCCAAAAACCTTAGATTCTTTGCAACTACATTCAATGCAAAAAAAACTTAGATTCCATGCAATGTCTGTACTTCATGTGTGTGCACTACCCTATTTGCATACCCTGTATGCAAATGTATCTATTTTCCAGTCTCCTTGCCTCATTACAGTGTCAGGTACACTGCAACACTGCCAGGATGGCTATGGAGAAGTGCAAAACAAACATGGTTCACCACACATAGGGAACTCTTTCACTCTGATAAAAATAGAGGAAAAATCCCAACCTGAACTACACATTAAATACTTGTATTTATGATTTAGGTATATTACTGCTACCAACTTAGTGGAATCTGTTCAGTCAAAACCTATAGCCCCAAAGGAAAGAAGAGACATGAGGATCTATTCTATGGTAAAAGGAGGTACCATTAGGTCAGAAATTGTCTGACCTAAAGAAACCATTATCTAGATAATTAGGTATTTAGATTACTTTCAGGAAATATTATATAGATACTACAGCAGAGGAGCCCTGAGACTCTTAGTTCCTTGCCAGGAACACATTATTAGACACTCAATTTCCCTCTAACCAAGGCTTACACTCTGCTCACATGAAGTACCTACCCTGCCAGAGCTGCCCATCCTCCTGGCACCAGCCCAGGCTGAGTGGGGAAGTCCCTTCCTGCTGCAAAGGGGCAGAGATGGTCACCAGGCACTCTGCCCCCTGCCACTTCAGTACCTGCATGTCCTCTCAGAGGAAGTGGGAAGGCAACAAGCCACTCAAGGAGCCCTCTCGGCCCCAACATGAGCAAATTTGTCAGTGTACTCTCAGACTGATGCAGTCTAGAGGAAATACAAGAGCTTACAGAGGAAAGGCTGAAAGTTTCACCTCAAATTTAGCAAAAATCCCTTTACCTTCCTAGGAAAGTAACACATGCCTAGAGCCAGTCTTGAATGAATGCAGAGACCATTCTGCTTTAACACCTTCAAGAGATTAGCACAGGACTTGGCAGGACATTCTCCACCACTAAAAACAGCAATCCACTCAGGGGTGTGTTGTGTCTCTGGTATCAGCAATTACTTAGCTAGGACTTAACTATGAAAGAAGAGCTTTGCTCTACTAGAAAGCATAAACTGAAAGGAATAATATTTGGTAATAGCCTACCCTACCCCTTCAACTAATTTTCTTAGCTTAGAAAATTTTTGTTAAAAATCCAAGCTCCTCCAGTACTGGGTAATGAGAGACTGAGCATCCTTTTTGGCTATGGGGAAAAGAAATGTAAGCTTGAAACATAAGCTATAGGGACTGATTTATAAAATATGCTGACAAATGTTATCTTATTGCAGGGGTTCCATATTCCGGTCTCCTATCGCAAAAGTTTCATAGCTTCTTAGGGTTTCTCGTAGGCAGCTCCTCAGAGCACTGACTCTCTCTTCTTCACAAAGTGACCAACTGACTCCAGTTCCCTTCTCAACCAGCCAACCCACTCTTTATAGCACTCTTCTTCTCATTGGTTACAGCTGTGGCCTGTTAAAGCCAGGCTGTTCCCAATCTTTGATAATTGGCCCAGCTGCAACTCCTTAGGGGTAAGATTACTTTCTACACTATCTTTATTTTCTTATATTCTATCCCACTACAGACAAGCTACACAGAAAGCCAAGTAAAGTTCCCCGTAGCCAGTTCTGGAACCAGACACATCATAAGCACACAAGCACTGCACTAACCCAGTTCTGCTCCTCCAGGATCAAAGCTCATTGAAAGCATTCCTGGACCACTACTATAAGTGGGTTGCTTTTAAGCAGACCATAGCTCTAAAGCAACCATCAAGTCAAGACATCTGTTCATACACATCTCCTGTCATTGCCTAGTCAAGTGAAGATTACAAAGCACATTTTGATTATCTGTTTTCTTCCTCTCATGCTTAAGCGGTTCCCTGGGTTTTCCTTCTCACAGAACATTACGAGCCTGGGATGACTATGTTGGCGGCTCTTAGCAGATTGTGCAAGCTAACAGAATACAAATGATTATATAAATAATAAAGCTGCTGAAGATTTTCTTGTCACTGCTTTTTTGCTCCATTGGCTTGACTTAAAGCACACATAAAAATGGCCTCTGCTAAGTGTTATGTTCATAGCATCCATAAATAAAATTTAGATCCTGATTTAAAGAGACACTAAGAGGCTGTATCTCCTCCTGATTTCAATCAAACTGGGATGCTCAGTGCCCAGGAAAATCAGATCCAAGGCTCAATAAATGTAACCAGAAGGATTTGATCTCTATATGGCAGTTTGTATTCAATCAGCAAAGTTTCATTTCCTATATAAGATGCTCACAAACTCTTCTCTAGCATATGTATATCCCTGTCATCTAGAAGTCAGGCAGGAGAGCAGCTTCAGACCCTAACAACTCTTCCTTACCAGGGGAGAGGAAGATAACACATAACATACAAACCCTGACACCATGAGTTGAGTATCAGTAGGATGATGACTTGTCAAGGCAATTACAGCCACAGAACAACATCTAGCTCAGCACTGCTGCTTCCATGACTCCTATGTAAGCTTTTTATAACACTTTGTGGAGACATCAATATCTGTATGCCCATTAATCACAGTGATAATCACAAATTGCATTAGAAGAGAGAAGAAAGAAGATAAAGACTGCAAGCCAGCATCAAAACTGTACCAAGTTTGGGATTTGGACAGAACTTAACTTTTGTTTTGTTTAGGGTTTTTTTATCAAGGATCACTTTTTTGGTTCCTGCTGCTAGCCAGGCAATCCAATCTCTATTACCCATGTGTGAATTTTCTCAATGCTATGTGGCAAGTGTAGCCAGCCAAAGTACAACAACAGAGTTTTCAGAACCAGCTAGCTCTTCCTGACCAATGCAACCACTCAAGTGCACCAACTTAGCAACCCAGTTTAAGGACCTAAGGATCACAGCTGTCTGTCTCAAATACTGTTAAGGCCACAGAATGACTTTGCCATGAAATGAACACAGAATGGAGTGACAGGATAGTGCTAACTCCAGGCAGAGGTGAGATCTGGTCATCCTGGGTAATGCATCCACACAAAACTTCCCACTGTGGCAAATTTTGTAAAGAAGCCACTTCTACACGTATCACTGGTCAAACAAAGATCTCAAAGATACCAAGTTACGGGACAAATGGCATCTATGACTACTGAGGGACCCCCAACCCCCCCCCCACCTCCCAATCCCTTCCCCAAATATGCCTCCATGGATAACGGAAACTTGGACTGTAAATTAAGCCACCACGACCAGGAGCTTGAGATAAGATAGAGGTGATTCTATTGCCCAAGTGTTATCTCAAGCCTAGGGGGAGGTAAACAAAGCTGTGAGACCAGAATGCATAACTCATAATGGACATAAAGAATGTAGAAATTATGGGCCATAAGGAAAGCAATTATACTGAATCAGCTTGGACTGGGTAAAAGGTAATTCCACCAGGGGGAGATTCTGACCACTGACTCACAACCCACCAACTCAAGAAACCCACCAACTGCAAAAAACAGAAAGACTGAGCATGGGACTAATTAACATTAGAAGCAAGGGAATTATTTAACCCATAGAATGAAAGATGTGTGTAACCAATGAGCATTAATTCCTTTGTTTGAAAAGATATATAAACAGTGAGAAGTTTTGAGTGACCTCAGGCCCCCCACCACTGAGAAGCCTAGGGTGAAGGAGGACCAACGGACACCACTGAATGCAAGGGTGGTGGTTATCTTTTGTTTAATCTGTCTCTCTCTTTTTCTCTCTTTTCTACTTCTTTCTATCTCTCTACCTCACATTTCATTGTTCAATAAAATCCATACTATTGACTTCAGTATGTGGTTTTGTTTGCACTTAAATTCTGGGAGAGGCATCGCTCAATAATCATAATATAACACATGGTACACTTCATGTCCACATGCCATGTAACTGGCACACTTCCCTGACACACCCTCATGATGCATTCTCCTTGCAAAATTTAAACTTTTTATTCTACCTTCTACTTTCATTTTTCTGTTTTATTCTATTTTTGGATCTTCCTGGAAAACTCAGATCTAACTATACTCACAGGTAAAATCCAGGACCTTAAAAAGTATTCTAAATAAGCTTCTGATTATGATTTTTTCATCTCAAATTGCTACTAAGTAACCAAAGGCCAGTTGTCTTTTTATAATGGCTATTGCCATTATAAATGGTGCCTAGAAGATAGTAATGCTTTCTTCTGAAGATAGTAGAGCTTTCTTCTGAAGGGCTGGCAGCTTGCAGAAGAAACTTCTTCTACTACCATAAGTATTTTTTCTATAATCCAAGCACCGGAAGTATGATTTTGCCTTTAAGTTCATGAGTTCTCCAGCCTTCCGACCAACTGGATGACAAGTTTATCTTTACAGAGCTGTTGCAGTTATCACTATAAAATTAGGCATCAGGGAAAGAATTAATTGTGTAAGGCAGAAAAGAGTGATGACTTTAGCAAATCAAAAGCACAGAGACAAGAATTAATTTCAAATAGTTACCTCTTTGAGACAGCCCATGAAGTTATTGCTTACTGGAGACCCAGGTAAATCAGCAGTACTGGGGCTCCCTCCCACGTAAAAGAAGTCATCTGAGCCCAGCATGGTGTAGTCCTCCTGTGTGTAGCCCGTGGTGGTAAGGATGCCATCCACAGAGATTGTCACCTGTTTGAGGGACACAATGGACAAAGAAAATCCCAGCAATGACCTTACAATCCAGAACAGAACAACTTACCTCCCCTATAATTTTATGCCAGTTTTATAAAGGATTTTGTTGAGATTTGGTATGCTTTTTTTTTTTTTTTTAGTTAAGTTGAGCTCTATTTTCTGGTCTGATTTTCCCACAGAGAAATGCTTCAGCATCTGCTCTCCTTTCTGGTGCATCAGCACTCTCAGGCTTACCCAGCAGCCTATCCATCCAGATGCTTTCCATCTATTCAGGCCAGAAAATATAACTGTCCTTGAAAGACATTTCTCATATTAGCTGATTTTATGATTAATTAGAATTTATTTTAATGATTACAGTTAGTTATGGTTGTTAGTAAAAAAAACACTAATGAAGACGAGGTTGGTATTTTTTATTTTTTAAGTTTCTTTTGCTCACAGCACACTGACAATCATGCATTCAGGGATAGGGGGAGAGGGAACTCACTTTCAATACATTATGGATGTGCATGCCATGTACCTGGAGAGACACACACCCCCCACCCACCACAAACAAACAAAAACAAAAAAACAGAAAGAAAAAAAAAAGAAAAAAATTTTCAAATTAACCCATAACCAAAATATAAGCAGAAAATAAATCAAAATAAATCAATCGCACACCAACAAATGTAATAGAAGTGGATATGAGAAAGAAAGCAAGAAAGAAAGAAAGAGCTACAAAGCGTGCACACACTGCACTTTGACCTGTCATGCCAATATATCTGAGGTCGAGAAAGACAATAGGAAAAAAGCAAAATAGAGAGAGAGAAGGAGAAGAAAAAGGGAGAAATGACCATTTCACACTCGCATGCAGTCAAAAATAAAAATACCAAACGAATTCCATAATAACAAAAAAACTCAAAACGAAACAGAAACGTCCCCAAAATCTCTAACCACAAACACATGGAGGGTGAAGGGTGACAGAAGGAAAGGGTGGGAAAGGAGGAAGTGAATTTGATGTGTTTTGCTTGATGTTGTTAGTGGTTGCAAGGGAAGATGGAGGAAAATAGATCGAGGCCAGGAGGAGACGGGCGAGTCACCAGACGTGGACATGCCATGCAGAGTGTGTACTGAAACAAACAACCGGCTGAGCTCCTGTTGGCCACGCAGGTAGAGGTCAGAGAGAGAGAGAGAAAGTGAGAGAGAGAGCAAGAGGGAGAAGGAGGAGAAAAAGCAGAGGGAGGGAAGTGGGGGAAAATCATGAGAAAGAGGACAACTCTGGCCAGTTTGCCCATAATAGCCATTGTCACAACAAAAGGGTGAGAGAAAAAGAGAGCCTTCACCACCACGGACTAGAGGCCCTGCAATGGTTCTGATCTAGAAACCTTCAGAGTAAAAAAACCGTACTAAACTAAAAGCCAAGAAAAAAGCCAAATGAAAACAAAAGCAAAAGAAAGAAATCTGAAGTCAAAAACAAGGGACAAAAAACCCCAACAATTTATCACCAAAAAGAAAAAGAACTGAAGACACAGGTGAAGAAAACAATGACAGAAATGTCCAAACCCTATTTCCAGGAGAGCTGTGTTAGTTGCTTTTGATGCTCATTTTTTCTATTCAAAAAGAAGAAAGGAAAGAAAAAAAAAAGGGGGGGGAAACAACGTGTTTTCAATGAAATTAGAATAAAATTAAAGGAAGCAGTAAGTATAAAGGAGGGGGGAAAAGAGCAGGTAGGGGGAGGAAAAGGCAGGTAACACACGGCAAACCCAAAAAAAGAGACAATAAGAATGATATCTACCAGACAATGTAGTTTGTTTACCATAGCGTGTCCAATGCCTGAGTGCTTTGCGGAAAAGGGGGAAGAAAGGAAATTAAAAAATCGTGAACAGAACGATTGTTAATTAAAATAACTAAAAGCAAAGATGAGTCGTTAGGGTGTTAGTACATTAGTTGGTTAGTAAAAATGACACATTGCATGAATGATCTAGTGTTAGTTTTTCAAAAAAAGGCGTGGGGCACCTGAGACACACAAAGTGAGGAAGAGGACAATATGACCAGGACTCTATGGGGAACCATGCCTTTTAGACTGTAAAGAAACGGGGGGCTGCCTACTCTTCCCACCCTGGTATTAGTCATTAACTTCAACCCTCATACACATGATCCAGACCTGAAGCAAAGTTAAAACAGTGCAATACTTACTCTTCAAATGCTCATCAAGGTGCTTCCCTCTAACAAGAACCTTATGCTCAGAGATATACACACAGAGTACACAGTTTGCCCCTTCAGCACAAACCCAGCCATGACTCCCTTCTTCCACCCACCACCACACCAGTTCCTCTTCCAAGCTTCACTACCCTCAAGTGCTGCAGAATATCACAAGGCCAGTACTTTCTTTGGCTGGAGGATACAGCTGAAGATGAGCCCAAGACTCTGTTTCTTCCTTCCAAGTTTCCCAGTCTGCAGGTTTCCTTACAGCAGCTGAGTTTGTGACTTTCAGGAGAAGCACATAACAGTGCCTGTGCTTGGCTGTTTGCCTGTGTCCCTTGTATCCAGGTTGAAGATAGAAGATTGACAAGACTTAGCATCTCTATTACACAGGAGCTAGGAGATTTACCAGTCGGTTTGGTTCAGCAGAACTTTTTTAACCTGTCGCAAGGCAGGCAGATGTCAACTGTTAGAACCTACACTTTGCTTTGTGTTTTAGTTAACTTTAGTTAAGGAACTAAAGATCTTCACAATAGATTTTGCACTGTGACTAGCTTTAGTGTTAATAGGGAAGGGCAGCCTGTGCAGACTCCAAGTCCCTGTTGCAGTGTGACTGAAGTTGGCAAGAATTATCCTAAATTACACAAGCAAGATCTACGTTGCCTCATGTAAAAACCATCTGCTTGCAGGCTTCAGAGTTGTGCACTGATTAAGGAAACAGGTTTTTGAAGACTTTGTGGCACTGAGCATGAAGTCCCAAGGTTATTTGCCAATGGGAATGAAATCATAATAATAGCCTGTACTTGGAAATAATGAGCACAAACTCCTGAATTCTTCACCAAGGAAGTCTTACTCACAGCAAATTGTTGTGTTAGTAAGTTTATTTTTACAAACAAGGGAGTTGAAGTATGGGACAGGGAGAAGAGCATGCTAGAAATGACATGGAGTGTCAGCAGGAGACTTGAAGACAGACACAGGAAGTCTGACCTTCAGTTTCCTCTGCTCGTCCTCCCACCAGACCACACTGCCCCAAACACGCTCTGAAAGCCCGGGTAAAATTCAGCCGTGATCCTACTGCTAAGTAAAGGTTTCTCACAAGGCAGAAAGAGGGCTTAGTTTTAACTGAAATAATAAGATAAATAAACAAGGAGATTTGCTTTGACATTGACAATCACTACTCAAGGGAATCTGTGGATTCACTTGGTTTGTCTCTAAGGAGATTAACTGCTGTAATAGTCATTTGATCTAAAAAAAAGCAGCCCTTAGTACTCTCCCAACTTAGCTACAAAATATTTAACAATTAAAAAAACCACTAGGCAAAAGTCCAACTCTTTAAAGTTCTACTCTAATTCTAGAAACAGCCAAAAAATTATGCAAATCCTCCTCCCCTTTCTCTTAGCCCCCAAAAAAGCAGAGGAAAAGATTAAATGGCATCCTGAAGCTGCTGATAGTCCATTTAGCTGGAATTGCTTAGATTTAGATAATATTCTTGGAATGTCTAAATTATTGCTTTTAAAGTTCATTTTAAAGAGAAATATATCTACCTCCAGTGCAATATTTTCAAGCAATTACAAGGAGGCTACTGATTTTCTTATAAAGCTTCAACATTCAGAGGCAATATATTTTATTGGGGTTTTATGTTTGGTTTTGAAATGAGTTTTTTTAAGAAAACATGAGCACAGCTGGAAACAAGACTTTCTAGTGAACTATATTATACTGCAACATTACAAGTGAATTTATGTCAGGAAAGACATAGAACCGATAATCTTTTTCATACAAAATTATTTAGGTGATACAAAATTATATCGAATGACAACTTTCAGGACTATCATGACTACCCTGCCTCAAGGCCTCATCAGTTCCAATATCTGGGCAGCTTTAGGTTTTGGGTCAATGTCTTGATTTTGAGACAGATCAAAAGTTAAAATGCAAGTATCCAGGGAAAAGATGACTAAAAAAATTCCAGCCTTATTGATATTTATTGGTTAAACTGTATTCTGTCATGTTTAACTATAGAAATGGACGCCAAATCACTTCTGCTACTTAAATGTGATTTGATTTGAAGACAGGCCTTTCTTTGCAAAGAGCCCATCCATCTCATTAAAACATCTTCTCTCTTGCCCAGTCAAGTTGGACTCTTTAAGAATTCAGGATCTCTTAGAAACATTCACAGTGAATAGATCAGGAGGCTTAAGATTTTACAGTACTGCTTAATTGGAAAGGGACTACCTACTTTCTAATAATCACCACAGTACTGCCCTAGACTCATCCAATACGAAAAGCCACAGACAGATTTCCATTTTCTTGGTCCACTTCTGTGGACCAATTAAAAAATCACTAGCTAAAATAATAAGAAAAAGAATGTAACAGCTTCCCATCCACAGTTTTGTTTGTGACCCTTCACCTTCTGCATCTTCAATATCCAAACCAATCCTCGCATGAAGCAAGAATTAATTTTGCTTCTGGCACATTTGCCTGCTGAAATTTATTTCAAATGAAAAATAAAAAGTACAATTAACTAAAGTGGCCAATAAGCTCTACTGAGATATTCAAGGACCAGCTGTTCTGAAACTACCTAAAAATAAATTTAAAAAATCACATCAAATAAAGCCATCTATTCTGACCTTTTGAGACTGACAAACCTAGACCAGTTAGTGCATCTCCCTCTACTGTACTGATGGGAAAGGTTAAACAAAATAGAATCATTAAGACCCATCCACTGCATAAGAAATGAAATTTTCATCTGTATATAAACTATTGAAAACAGATTGATTTCTTCATAGGTAAGTTTTCTGTAGTCTCAATAAAGTTTGATGACAGATTTTTTTTTCAGACCCAGCCATCCTAAGCATGTAGAAATACAGGGATTTACATGGGAAATACAAATAAAAGTCTTCAGCCCCAAGCCCAAATATTGAAAAGACATGAACTGCTGATAACAGAAAAATTATCCACTTATCTCTACTAGTAGAGACTTATTCTGATTCCTGGCACTGACTATCCTATACTCACAGAGACTTTGCTCTTAGCTAGTGTAAAATCCTTCCACAAATTACATTGTATAAACTTATATAAAGCTATTTAAAGGTTTTATTAATATTGGCATTAATGAGAAAATAAACAGGTAACATTGTATTCACAAATTGATTTTTAATTTAATTCTAAATCTTAGTTTACAAGCTACTTCTGCTCCTCTACCAATCAGCAAGACATCAAATAGCTCCTATTCACCATATAAACCTCATTTATTATGCAGCAGATGGCTCTTAGTGACTTGATATATTTACCAGCTTTCAGAGCAGTTATTTAATTTTATCTTATCTATTTATGTATTAATTTATATTTCATGAGAAAGGCTTTAGGATTTTAAGACTAGCCTACTATCAAATACGTCACCTGACATAGTTGTCTGCTAGGAAAAGCAGCATGTAGATGTGCAAAATTACAGTGGTAAAATCAGAAAAACTTTTCCAAAGTGGAATTGTAGGGTGCTGGATTGGTCTGAGTTTGCATGGGGTTTTTTGATCCTTCCACTTTTCCAGTCCTCACAGCAAACAGAGAGTCTCAAGGCAGAGACAAGAAATAAAGTAGAATCTCATTATAGAAAGAAGGGGAAAAAATCAAAAAGAAGAAAAGAAGAACAGAGAATCAAGAAGACTCAGAAAGACTCCAGCCAATTAATTCCAAAGCTATAAAGTTAAAATAGTTACACACATACCCACCAGCCTGCACACCTGCACACTCATATGCACACACAAAAGAAAAGGAAAGAAAACAAAAGACTTTCAGAATTAGAACTGTGACATCATGGCAATGGTTAAACCAATTAACAAAACTGAGAGAAAAAGGAGAGAGGTGTAGAGCGTTGGCTGTTGGCAATAGACTCTATTCCCACAGTAATTAAATGCAACAAGAATATTACTGATAAGATTGAATAATAATTAAGGAAATAATAAAATTTAAAAGGGAGAACAGAAAAAAGGAAAAGGGAGATGAAAGTAAAGTTATGTCACAAGTTTTTATTATTAAATCAAACTGGGAAAAAAATAGAAAATTAATAAAGTGGAAATGAAGATATTGCCGGAGGGATAAATTCCCATCAACTAATGTTTTTTTCACTGTCCTTTAGGCACCAAGATCCAGAATAGGTGGAGAAACTGTAGCAACAGCACTGAGCTTCCCCATTTCTCCATTACTCTCTCCCACCTGCCTGTCCCAACAAAACAAAACAAAACTCTCCCCAGCGCTTTCTCCCCTTCACCATTACCTGCCGCAGGTTGCGTGTCACCTTAACGTCGTGCCACGCGTTGTCATTGAACTTGCCATTGACCGGCTCCACAATGGCCTCAAAGGCCCCAGACCCCAGGTTGATGACCAGGGACACTGCACCGTCCTTCAGGGCCAGGTTGACGTAGTCAGCTGACTTGCCCGTGTGCAGGATGAGCCCGTTGCGCTGCCAGGTCTTGAAGGAGAGCGTGATCTCATCACTGCTGCTCTGGATGGGGTTTTGCGACAGGTCATAGCAAAGGTACTCGGAGCCACGGAAAGTGGCCATGTTCTCATCTCGCGCTGCAAAGAAGGGAAACAAAAGGTCCATTCAGCACTCAGTCAAGAAGAGATTTATGGTCGTCACGAAGTTTAGGCATCCCACAGCACTGTTAGCTGTAGAGCTAAATATCAAGGCATGCTAATAACTGTGGAGCTCCTTTTGTAATATGGCTACCAAGAGAATAAACTGCAGGGTCGTTGGTAGCGATGAATTTTAGTGCTGTGTTTTTAGTTTCACTGCAGCACTGTCTCCATAGGGACCATTCAACAGTATGCAGTGGTGTCTAGGAAAAGCACATTTAAGGACTGTTATAAGACATTTCACATCCTTTTTAGGAGAAGGATGGAAAGCTCTATTATTCACAACACAACCACCACATATGTGTTGATTAAAAAAACACCAACATTTCACAAAGATCAGTATTCAGATTCAGCACTACTGCCATCTGAACTTATATTAACCTGACAGGAAATTTAAGAAAGACACCAGAAGGTAATCCTAACAGAGCTGCCCCCTTCTTTCAACGGAATGAAAGACCAAGCAAACAAGAGGGCCACATGAAGGTCCTACAGATTCCTTCTCTGAGAGCATGAAGCAAGTCCACATAAAACATTTTGTCCACAGATATAAGTAATGTCGCTGATAAACACATGTGAGAACTTTGCCTGTATTATCACCTTTTCCAGGAAATCTGTACTAGATTAGCATATCTTCTTCAAACAGCAAAAATAAACGTGGGGGAATTATTCACAGCACATGATATTTAATATCTCCTCACAAAGAAAAGAAATATCTTATGTTCAATAATGAAAGCCACTGGAAGCAGTGTTTGAATATCATGAACATCCTTTGTATGAGCTGGAGGCTAGAGGTCTACTTCCCAGTACCTGGGTTTCCAGTCACTCAAAGCCAATTCTGCTGCAGTATTGTGCTTATGTGACTTGAGCCAGCTGCATACCCTGATTTTATCCAGTGGAAGAAATCCAGAAGAGTGATAGGAAGGCTTGGAGGAGGGGTGGCTAGTGCCAGCTGGAAGGAAATGGTACTTGCAATGGAGTCTGTATAGATCTCACCCCCCACTCCATATTGCAGCACCTTCCTGACTCCCAGCTGTGAAAGCAAGGCTGAGCAGTAGATAGTACAAGCAGTCAAGCTATCGTTGCTTACAAATCACTGCATAAGGCAAATGTTGGTGCTATTTTCATTGGCATAATTAGTACTTTTCTGCTTCATTTTGTACCATTTAGTAATCCTAATAAGGATTAGCCAGAATTTATTAGTACAAGACTGAAGGGAAAATACTTGTTGTCATAGCCATTCTTGGAGAATAACTACATGGTAAAATCTGTGTTCTCACAGCATAAAATAATGGTGAAAAAACACCACAGTATTGCAACTTGTACATATAACATTCTCAAGTGAAAGGTCTGATTTAAGCAAAGACTCTCGCAGAAGCAATGTGTATTTGCACTTCTGTAGGCAAGCCATGTGTCCAGATACTCCTGCAAGGAAACAGCCACCCAAATTGCTTCATGCAGCAGCACACATTGGGAGCCAACGGGCTCAAAAGCAGCTTTTCAGAAGAAGACCTGTGGTCCCAGCTGAGCACACGTCAGCAGTGCCTGCCCTTCCAGCAAAGGCCAGCTGCATCCTTGGCTGTATTAGCAAGAATCCAGTCAGCAGGCCAAGGGAAGTGATTCTTTCCCTAATGGAAACTTATGAGATCACACCAGGAGTGCTGGACAGAGCACTCCTGGTGTGATCTCGTAAGTTACCATATCCCTCATATGATAATTACTTCAAAATCCTGGAGTCAGTCCAGCAAAGAGCTACACCATACTCAAGGTACTGGGGTAGTTAATGTGTGTGGAGAGGCTGAGGGAACTGGGTTCATTCTGTCTCAAGGAGAGACAACTCAAGGGAAACCTTACTGATCTCTTTAATGACTTAATGGAAGAACACAGACAAAACAGGTTCAAATTCTTCTCAGAGTTGTGCAGAAGGATGAGAGGCAACAGATACAGTTGAATACAAAAAATTCTCATTCTAAACAGAAAAAAATGTTTCATCTTGAGGATAGTCAAATAGTAGGAATGGCCCACAGAGACTGAAATCTCCACCCTTAAAAATACTAAAAACTTGATTAGGCAGAGTCCTGAGCTGCCTGAACTAACTGGACCTTCTCTGAGCTAATGGTTGGATTACACAGCCTCTGGAGGTCCCTTCCGAATTATTTAGCTTTTTGATAATTTTCTGAATACATTTAACTACCACCAATAACTGTTTATGCTTGTATCAGTGTTAAACCAGCCTAAGCACAGAGGGCTGCTACTGACTGCAGTTCTGGAAGTCAGAGCCAAGCACTTAACAACCCTCTCCCAACACTGACAATTCCCCTGCCTGGTCACTCCTGATCCATCAGAAGAGAAGGTGTTACAAGCAAGTTAGACACACGTACCTAGCTCCATGTACCTGCAGGTAATTCCCATCAAATAGCCACTGTCTGAGGGCAGGAGTCAAACACAATCATTGTGAGTGAGCCTTTTCCCTGCAGCTGAAGATGTGCAAAGCACTGAACACAGGTTTGTGAAGGAGGACACTCGGGTTGATTGTTCACTCAGTACAAGACATAGTAATAGGGCTCATTTACACTTCCTCAACCACTTAGATGAAATCTCACTGATCCACTCAATACAAAGGAGAAAGCAAAGAGTAGATTAGAGATCTAAACAGTAATTTAAGGCAACCACTGAAGACTAATCAAAACAGAGCAGAGCAAATTCAAAGAGACATTACTCCTACTTGCACCACTGGTTTTAATATAGGGTGCATTCAGCTACGTCATCTGCCTGTTTCCTCCAGTCACCTGCAGCTGGCCCTTGTCATAGATGGGCTTATGTATTTTATCCACCTTTGTATCCTTCCTGTTCTTGGGAGAATGTCAGCAATTTCAGTTTCATGTGTTATGGGGTTTTTCTTCCTCCTGTGGCTGCTCTGGACAGGCATTCAAATTTGCAGATCACCACACACTAAAATATCTCTGGGGTTCACTGTGAGATCAAAATTCATTCCTGTCCATGATACACCTCATAAGCACAACTCCCAAGGTCAACACACTTTCTAAGACTGTATTTTCCAAATTGCTGATAGCTCAACAGTTTACCAGTGGCCATGTGTTTTGGCAGTCTCATGAAAGGTTCAGCAGTCAGAGCCTGGTATGTGCACTAAAGAGCCTTACTGTGCATGCCCCGAGCTACAGCAGCTTCTGTCAGGCCACATGAAAAGCTTCTAACCAAGCATGGCCTCTCCTACTGTCCCAAATGTGAGCATGCTCTGACATACACCATAGCTGTGGTCAAAAAGCACCTGAAAATTACCAGAGAGCATGGAGGAGGGAAAGGGATATAGGTTCTTTCCACAATGAATGAGGAGAAAAAGCCCTGAGTAGGCTACAGGTCTCCCAGTATTTCTTTCTGCTTTCAGACATGATCTGGTGACACCTGGAAGACCACCGAGCAGTGAACCACTTGTTACTTGTTAGCTCATGACTCTTGTGCTGTACAGTTTTGAAGGTTCCACAGATTGCACTGTGATATTCATATCTTCTGCGTTCCTTAAATAGTGGTAGTGTACCAAGCAGCTTCTGCAGATACAACACACAAGCTAACCTTAGGATCCAACTCGAAGTCAACAGGGATCCTTGGTTCATGCTACATGAAGCAATAGATCAAACAGTGATTTTTCTGTTATGTGAAACCCTGTATATAGGCACTGATATTCCATTTAATTGATGATCTAGTTATTCAAGGGTGGCAATGCAACTGCATAAAATAACATTTACTTAAAACATATTTGGGATATGTTTGAAATCTATTGATTTTTGTATGATTTGCAGGATTTGATTTTTAACTCTGTTAATACTAAATAGATATACAAAAATCAGAATCTGTCAGCACATTTAAGGAATCAAATCTTCCATTCCTCTTGTTATAAATGATCAAATCGGCAGCCAAATTTATAAGAAAATTTAGCAATGATTTATTAGATTATTAGCAAAACAAAATTTGGAGAAAAAAAAACACGACAGCCAAGGCAGCGTCAACCCCGGGTGTCAGCGCTGGGTGAACCTGGATCAGACCAACAAAGTGTCAGCGTCTCCCCAGTGGTTCACCCCAACTGCTTCATGCAGTGAGCTTATATACAGTTTATTCTGCCTGAGGAGAGATGACAGAATGTTCCTTTGTGTCCCTTCACATGTAGAACTGGGGCCATACATGTGCAGGGATAGACAAAAGTGAGTCCAGGTGTCTAGATGGTTGTCTGAACACTTCCAAAGAGTCTGCATTCACATATAGCAGAGTGGCAGCAGTGCTTGAGTGTGGTAGATGCAATCTCCCAGGTGCAAATCCCTTGTGAGTGGCCCGGACATTCCAGGGAAGTCAGCAATCATGGCCCGGGAAGGTTTCATTCATACATTAACAGACTTGATATTATCTTAATGCTGTCCAGGAACTAATTGAATAAAAATAAGACTCTGCTCTCAGCTGGGGTGGTCAAAGACATAGCTTAGATTTTACAATATTTTATACATAAATAGCATGAATTATCTCTACCATATACTACACTCTTGTTGATATTGATCTAAATTTATTATTTACTTCCTAATTCATTCACATAACAAAAATCTCCGCAGTAGCTGGGATTTTCAAAGATCCAAGATTTGTACAAAATTCCACACTTGGACTTAAACCTTCACATATTCACATATTCAAAATTCCACACTTGGACTTCAACCTTCACTTATGCAAAAAAATCACCTGAATAGAAGCAAAACTCAGAATCGTCAAACTAGCACAGATACTTTCCTTGAGTGAATGGAGTCACGGATCACATCAATGGGAAAATGTTACCCTTTCCTGACCAATCCCTAGCAGACACAGCCAGCACATTTAGCAGCTACTATCACCATCACACTGAAAAGCCAGTTTTTCAAGTCTCAGACTTATATCTGTTTAAAGCCCAAACCAGCCATCAGCACATATCAAAGGTTGAGTGCCGGAGCAGAAACAAAAGCACAGAAAACAAGTACCTAAGCCAAGCTCCTGCCTCTTCCCATCCCTGAAGAGGCCCCAGCGCTTGCTGAGTCTCAGGTCCCCTGGAGAGGTACAGAGCCCAGGATCTTCCCATACAGTATATAGGTATACTGCCTCTTCAGGAAAGCCAGATGGCAATTTTAACTTCAGTTTTTATGTGCAATGTTGTTATTGTTCCTTTCAAAGCTCTTTCTATGAAGGACAATATTCAGAACTCCCAGGATCACTAAGAGGAGAAAAACTTGGCATTTTGATTTATAGATGAGGAAACCAATGCACAGACATTTTAATGGGTTTACTCAGAGCCACCAAGAAAATCAATGATTGAGAAAGAATTTGAGTTTAGAAGCTCCTATCTCTCCATCCTGGGCTCATTCCAGAGGTTCTCATAGATTTGTGGAGGGAAACCAACCTCCCATTTTTCTCTAGTCCTTCCAAGATATCATCCTAGCTAAGGTGTGGAGAAAGCAGCCTCCAAAGTTTTAGATGATGCTGAAAATAAATACTTCATGATATTTATACTGTAAAGCTGAAAACAGCAAACTCATTTTGCTCAGGGGCATGAAGTTTAATACTCAACAAAAGCAGCATCTCATGTAACAGGAATTTTGTCCCCAGTCACAATTAAGAAATACTTAGAAACATATAAAATGGGCAGTGACTTTCCTGACATCTCCTGAAGCAAACCTCAAGTAGCTCTCCTAAAACCAAGGGTCAGCTGCTCACCCCTCTCACCTTCACTGCATTACAGATGTCCTGTGAGGCAGTCCCTGTCTCACTGGGGTTTGGTTTACAGTCAACATCACGTGATTGAATGTTAAAACTAAGGAAAGCTCTCAGAAGTGGTCAAAGCACGTTGCCCAGATCGATGTCATTAAAACAAACCTCCAGGCTTAGTAGTTTAGTAAAAAATTAGGCTTTTATTTTAAAGATATGGTGACCGAATCCAGTGGTAGCTAAAAGCAGATTACTGCAGCCTCTATTTATCCTTCTGCTGCATTCCTCATTCCAGCCTTTGAACAGGAAAAATAATACACCCAAGTAATTGGTTTTTTCTAGTCTAACCATTCTTCATACTACCTGATCAGATCAGTAACACCACTCATCAGACTCTCTCATTTACAGATATTATTTATTTAAATACATTAGAAATAGTGTTCAATAAATTCTTCAGTGCATGAAGCATCTTCCAAGCACCACCAACAGCGATACTGATATGTGGAAGCTGTGAGAGCCATATCATAGCCTGCATTTATATTCCAAATTGCATTTATACTACAAACTGCATTTATATTACAAACTGTAAAGTAAAAACATATAAGTCATATTAATGCCAATGAGATGACTGAACTGATTGCATTGATTAAATCTTGGAAAAAGAATATGACTTCTAACCTCAAGGAAATTATAGGAATAATTTTTCAGAAGAAAAAGAATTTTTGCTGTTGGAAAAAAAATTGTCTGTAAAATCTTAGAATGATGTTATAACAGATAAAATTAAGTGCTGAGCTGGAGTCCTACAGTAAAAAGAGTAGTCTCTTAAATGCTCACTAACTTTAAACCATTCTAGGAAATGGTACGTTTTTCAGAAATAGTGTCATTTATTGTTTTCTCAGGCTCCTCATGCTCATTTACTGCAGCTACATAACTTGTAACTTGGAAGCAGGGAGAAATCACCATTACAACATCAGAAACAGTGTGGGGAAGAATCAATGCAAGACAACAATTCCCATCCTGTTAAGAGATGCAAAGATTCCACAGCAAAGGAGTTAACCCAGGAGTCCACAGCAAAGGTGAGATGCACTCAACAGCCGGTGCTCTTTCAATACCAAACTCAAATTTTGCACATAGTGTAAGAACTCTAATCTTATGCAAAAAGCTCTTTCACCTCACCAGTAAGAGCAAAGGAAGCATTAATGTTCCACCAGAGAACATCAAGTGCCTAGCATGAATCATGCCCTCTACTCTCTTATCTGCTACTTCACCCATTACCCTTCAAGTCTAAAGCAGAATGCTTGTTAAAAGGTCCTCAAGTTTAAGCCCAGAAGAGATCAGAAGAGACTTGGCAATACAATGAACGTTCAGGGGTTTTTGTCAAACCTGACTAATCTATTATTTCCCTGTGCAGCTAAGCTCTTAATGAAAACAAGAGGAAGAACTGCTTTATCTGAAGATACTGCATGAGAGCTCTGGAACTGCATGTTCCACCTCTGCTTTTGTCTGCCTGTGTCCTTGGATGATGCTCTTTGGGCTGGCTCCAACACAGAGGAGGCTCTGACCCGTGGGACTGCAAACCATCCCTAAGAGGTCCAGAACCAGCCCTGCAGAGTGATTTATTTCACCTGATGAATTTGGACCACTGCACAGCAAAGACTGAATGCAAAGGGGAGGAAGCGGCATGACAGTGCCAGAATCTTGAGCCCAAAGAAAAGTTTTCCCTAGGCTCCTGTTCCTCCAAATAGTTGACACATACTAAATGTATAAAGCAGTTTCCATATATCACTGTCACATAAACGTGGCAGAGCTAGTAGCCTGTTAGAAGCACAACTGCCCTATATTTCTGAAGCATCTACTAAATATACAGTTAGGGATCTTATCATCTAAATAAATAAACATTCACCCAAATGAAAAGCTATTTTGCTTGTCAGTGCTGGGAATCTCCTTTTCACTCAACAGTATATTGCAGTCATCTGACAAAATCTCTTCTGAGAGGAAAAAACGTAAATCAGTTATACCACACAAAATCTCCTAGTTAGTCCATAGACTAACTAATCTTGAGCACAGACAGATTTTTTAACCTAGTCTTTCCAATTATATGATCCACAGGTTCCCTACTCACTCTCTAAGCCACATATTGTCTTTTCTGAAGAGAAAAACAAGAAAACAGAAATGTCTGAACTCCTCCAATAATGCACACAAAATAGCTGAAAAACACAGCCATAAAAACCTTTTTTGCTAAAATGTTTTGATGACAAAAGTATTAATACTACAATAATGAAAATGAATAAATGACATGTCTACAAAAGATTATAGCATATGTCTGATAACACCATTTCTTTAAATTGCTCATTAAAATTGATCTAAATGACAAAGTCGAGGCGTAGAAGTCAGAACCCCAGCTTTTATCCTCAACTCTGTCACTGATTCACTGTGCAACCTGAGGCACTTAATTAACCTTGGCTGTCTCCATCTGTACTATAAAGATAATGAAAACATAGGTTAAGTCCTTCAGACCTATGGGAAAAGAACACTCTATGAGTTTAATAAAACTCTGAAAACCAAGAAATGTTCCACATCTGTGGGAGACTCCCTCTACCAACCTAGTGTATATGCAGTGTACAAAGTGTCCTGAGAATCCTCTTCTCCACATATTTTCTATTGTTTGCTAAATGCAAACTGTACTGGTATCAGTGTGTGATGTTGCATTCTCTGCCAAAGAAATTGACAGAGGTATTGGTCTGCCCATGGCTCTATGTACTTAAAGCTGTGTTTCTTTATGTGTTCTGATCAGTTGACCATAGGGACTAAAAAAACAATTATGTGACAATGTCTTCCTTAACCCAAAATGAAGCTTAAAAATTGTGGTTTACACGCCCTGAAAAATATATTTCTTAAAAAAAAAAAAACTACAGCTCCATTTTAAAATGAAAGCATGAGACATGTTTATTTTGAAATGAATTATGCTGAATAAATCAATTTTTAAAATAATTTGCCTGAAAAAATTTTATATAGTCATATAAATTAACAATTTGTTTTGGTTGAACAAAGTATACTTTCTCTTTTTATTTCTCTGAACAATTTTGCTACTCTCACTCCTAGTTCCAGAAAAAGCAAAGTATTGCTAAAATTTTGTCAAGAGATATGATGATGATTTGCTGAGCATAAGACCTCCTCTAGATTCCTCAATGCTAAACATGGGTGAGGACAATTCCCACTGCTGCTGTATTTACTTTTTCTTATGTTTTTATTTCACTCTTCAATTTCTATAGTTTTCTTGTTTTCCTGCTGCATCACGCTAAAACAGAAGGATGCCAGTCACTGAACACATGACCCAGTAGAAATGTTTCCTCACATGCTCAGTGTTCACAGTACCATGACCATAAAGTTCCAGGTCTAATATTCACCAGCCCTGCTCTCACAGAGGTGTCTCTACTGCTGGGTTGCTACCTGGCCCACCTACCCCCTCTGTGTAGAGGACATGTAACAGTACAAGTAAGAGTGTGGAAGCATGCAGCTGAGCTCTTAATTCACCTAATTTTCATCTATGTATTCTTGGCCAAAACTGCTGTTTCTTCACACAGACCAAAAAAACAAAACAAAACAAAACAACAAACTGAAAAGGTGAAGCAACTTGCAGGCCAACAAGCAACATTATATTCACTCCCTAAGAGAGATTTACTGTTCTTCAGCAGCAATCTCTATCCCAGCTGCAATTCCCAATGTCACACTACCTCTACTCTTCAAGCTGATTAGAAATCAGAAGTCAAACACCTATTATTAATCTTGATTCTAAGCATTTAGACCTGTTTATTACTGGCTGCAGATTCAAGAGCACCAACATTCAGCTATTAAAACAGTGTGCACTTGGCATTTTTGTTCCTTTCCACACTGAAGACAAGGTCTTTCCACAATTTTCTGACCTTAGCAAAAAGTCATACCATTAGAGAGAAGAGCATTAGGTAACTATCACAGTCTTCCCTATATGTGTGGTATGATTAGTCCTGTTTGGGAGAAAAAACATTAAGGCTTTCAGAGGGAGTCTTCCAAGACTGACACAGGAATAAAGAGACAACACCAAGAGGAAGTTGAAAGGGCATTCAGAGCAAAAGCACATGTAAGGAGCCTGACAATAGGCAAAATTCCTGCTTCTGTTGAACAGCACTATTTTAGAGCACTGCTGGAAGCTCACAAAGAAAGGGGCAGAAGGGAGAGAGGCAGCAGTGCCAGAGGTGAGCGTGTGCTGCTGCATGCCCGTGGGTCTGTGCTGGCAGCAGCCTTCCAGCAAGCGTCGTGCTTGCTGCTGAGCAGGGAGCCCCTTGGGCATCCTTCCAGCGGGAAGTGGGAGTAGAAAAATAGTTACCGCTAATCACTGTAATAACACAATAATGATGCACAAAATTATCCTTTTCAGTACCACTGAGCGGTATTGAAAGCCGTGCCCATGGGAAAGGGTAAATGCAAAGGAAGGTGAAAAGCAGAAGTGCAGTGGAAGAGAGAGGAGAGTGGGGCAGAGCAGCACCAGTGGTATCACAGAGACTGCGGTAATGTCAGCTTCCCACGGCTGCCGTGCTGCTGGAGAGTGGGTACATGTGGAACCCCAGTGCTGCCAGGATAGCAAAACACACTGCCAAACACTACTGCTACCCTTCATTTATGCTCGTTGTGAGACATCATTAGGACCGTTTATGGAAGTAGCAGTATCCAAACCCAATTTGAGGCAGAACGATTCTTCTCAAACAAAGCCACAGGCGAGAGAGACTGTTACAAGCTGGCAGAGCAGCTCTGGCCAGTAATTATTTAGGGGCAAAAATGTGTGCATTTGTATGCAATAAGAAACATGCTAGACTTCTGCTATTGTATACAGCAGCAAGTTCCACATGTGTTTACCAGGGCAATGGACACATACGTACTATAGGAAGGACACTTGCCTACACAGCATATTTCTGTGGAAAGGCAGACAAAGTACAGCTGAACAAACACAATAGATAGATCTGAAGAGGAGGTGTGTCCTTTGTTACAGCATGAAAGGAAGCGACCTTAACGTGAAGAGATTTACAAGAGCAAGAAATAGAATCAGGTTGAAGTGGATGCACTTGCATACATGCAAAATGTGGGATAATTAAAATCCTTATACAACTTGCAGTACACATCTGAGGGCAGGAATGAAATGCTTCTTCCCCATGTAACTTCAGGGCACACACATGAGGACTTACACACACACATGCACGTACACAGAAAAAATGAATGTGTGTCTTGGCCAGGTGTAAGCACTGCAGTGAATACACCCAGTCTCAGGGCACAAGCACAGATGTCCACAGCATCCAAGGATGCGAGCATGGTGGGAGCATACGGAACTGCCTCTGTGCACGGGCTGAGAGGGAGGGTGTGCCAGGGCTTCTGGCGCATGCTCCAACTTCATCCTGGGCTTTTTTCCTTCCTGATTTAGTTTTTTTTTCTGCGGCAGAGCAGGCTCCATGTCTACAGGGAAGGTGCTTAATGAGTCAAATCCAATCTCTCGAATGCCTTATCAGTTGGGGACAGGCCTGTTTCTGACAGCTGACCTTTCTCACCGCATGCTGCAGAAAAACCCATACACCACAAACAATTAACACAATGCTGAAAACACAAAGCTGCAGGAAGGGAAGACTCTAGATCACTATAGACAGCACTACATCAGAAGGAATAGAGTGATGCACATAAAAGTGACAAAAAGCATCTATATAAGGGTTTCATTCCACCTTATTTTGCCACGCACACACTTTACTACCATCTTTACAGCTTGGCTGTAGCAAAGTTATGTGCAAAAGCAAGGGTCATGTAAAACAAGAATGAAAAGCATAGAGAACAGGGAACATTTCTGTGATGTATATGACATTAAGCCCATGCACAAATAAATATATGTCTGAATAAATACATCCAAAACCGATACAAAGAGGAAAGTTCCTTACTAGAAAACAAAAGCATACAGAGTAGAGGAGGTGAAGACAAGCATCAGCCTACCCTCCTATACTTATGCTGTTATGGGAGTAGATCCTAAGAAAACACACACTAATACATTTACTAAAAAACCTAAAACTGAATATTGCCTGAATCAGAAACTCCAGAAATAAAAACATTGTCAAATAGTCCTTTCAATAATGACAAGGAGGCTCATCCCATGATGAGTGCAACTCCAGTTCCAGGTAAGCAGGAGGTTTCTTCTTTTGGGAGGCACAAACACCTAAACATAAAGTGGACTGTCTAAGCCAGTTGTTCAAGGGATTTGCTGCTCAAGAAAGGGTCAGAAAAAACCTGCATGTTTTCAGCTCTGCTGCCAACTCAGCATGAGACTTGGGCAAAGCATAAACATTGCATTTTCTGAAATCTTTCTTCACTATTGGATTTTTCTGCAATAGGTACATGACACCAACATGCCTGAAGATCAAGACTCATGTATCTCAGATTTCAGGAGCAGATCCTCAGCACACAGAATTCATATAATAATTTGCAAAAAGTAGACATTTATCTTTTGTATATGAAAAAAAGAGCACAGCCTACCATTACCACATTTTGGTTTTTTACTATTATTTAATGCAATAGCATAACCTACAAAAGGAACATGTTCTTCCATTTTAACAACTCCTTACATGTTCAAAATAGGAGCTAGATGACACTGAGGAAAGCTCACAGAAAAAAAGTTTGCCGGAAGCTCCACAGAAGTCATCTGGATTCAGCATCTAATTCACCTAGACACTTGTGGAAAACTAAGCATCTTTTGAAAATTTTGCATGCAACCCAGACAAGACTGATACAGGAGTGGTTTAAAAGGTACAGAAGTAATTAAAGGTCAGAGAATGGGAGAAGCTCAACAGCAGTGCAAAATGTGTGTCAGTTTACCATGACTGGCTGGTAGTGATGCTGATGAACAGAAAAGGTATTCAGGCATAAGTACTCCAGTGAATCATTGGAAGTACATAAGATCTCTTCAAAGCTCAACAAATCGAAAAATATTTCAAGAATAAATATTTCATCATAGTAGAGGCCTTTTGTATTCAAGTGAAAAACTTACGTCATGATTGTAATTCTTTCTTAGCTATTCCCATGTGGTCTTTTCATATATAGATATTATATCCATTTATTTCAATGCGATAAAAATTGATGCTTAGTATATACTGTAATTATCTTTAAATACTTATCTGCTCATCTGTTTTCATAAATTTCTGAAATTATCTATGCTATTTGGAATAATAGATAACAGCTATTCTATCAGCTCATCCAAAATTAGTAACTTCATATCATCAATGAAATGAATTTCATATCTTGATGTGACAGCACCAAAAATGAGCCCAGCTGCTTTCATTAGTTCAAACTACTGGGTAGCACAATCTTATTAAAGCCTTGTACACATTATCAAGACTGTATATCAATTAAAAACAATTAAAAAAAAAAAAAAAACAGTTGAACCAGTGCTTCTCTTCAGTACTATAAGCCAAACTCTGAACTCAATGGCCTTGATAAAAATAAGGAGCAATTTTATGGCAATCAGTGAGGGTATACTGCTGGATGTAAGACAGCGATCATGCTGGTATCCGTGTTCATGTTATTTTTCCTAAGCCTGTTGCTAGAAGGTCAGAACTGATGTAATTCTTACTCTTACAAGCAAAGCCCAACTGCTATAAAATTACTTTTCAAATCTCTCTGCAGGAGATGTGACACTGCCCTTGTGCTACAACTACTGCTGAAAAACCTGTGTTTCTCCTGCAGTTCAGAAAGGTGCTGCCATTATTTTCCTGAAGATGAATTCAGCCCGGAGATCTTGACTTCTGTGGTTTTGGGGTTTGGGACTTGGTTTCTTTTTTAGTAGCAAAGACCCTCATTCTAATCTAAACACCAGGGGTCTTTGTATATTTTATAAATATTTTCCAACTCCTGTTTCACTGAAGTGTTGTCCCACTTTTCCCCACACATTAACAACTCCATTAACCCACTGACACCATAGTCCTGTCATTTTGGAACTGAAAGCTGGTCAGAGATTTTGGGAAGTTATGATGGCAGTTTTAGTTACAACCCATAGAGCAAACCCTTATGCATCCCTTGCACGTGGTCAGCATGAAGGATCGTTGTAACCCTTGCCATGTGAAAAACATCACTGTGTTTAAAATACAAGACAATTCTGAAAGTGGACTCTGCCAGTTTGTAACCTCAAGAGCCTCCAAATTAGTTGTCTCTTGACAGCTCTCTGGTCAAACATGCTCATTCTAACAAAAAATAAGTGTTGGTGGCTTTTTTCCTTGTAACTTCTCTGTCTACCACTACTTTGTAGAATCACAGAGAAGCTGAAATATTTTTTCATGCTGCCTGTAGAAACAAAATTTTATCAAAACAAGTTCTACACATACCTTCATAATGCCATGATCTATTATGGGGCTGCTGAAAAAGAACTGTTGGCAAAATTTGACCTTCACATTGTAATGTTAAGAGCTTTTCTGTTAAAGCGTATGTCAGAACAAGGTGTAACATTTTTTCACAACTCTGTTGGCTCTGCAGAACTAAAAAATAAGAGGGATTAAATTATATAACATTAAATTAATTCATATAGTTGATCTGTCTAGATATAGACATATGTCGCAGACATCTTTTCACTAAAAATCCTTTCTTTAGGATTCTTCCTTCTGAGAAGCTGAGAGGCCTCAGAGACAGGATGTAAACAATGGTTATCTGCTGCTGTGGAATGCAACAGCTCCACCTGTGACTGGCCCATCTTGGATGTTTATAATTAATGGCCAATCAAGGACCAAGCTATCTCAGACAGAGTCCGAGAGAGCTGCCTTTGTTATCATTCTTTTCTTTGCTATTCTCAGCTTAGCAAGCTTCTGAGAAAACCTGTCCTTTTTCTTTTTAGTTATAATGTAATATATATATATATATCATAAAATAATAAATCAAGCCTTCTGAACATGGAGTCAACATTCTCATCTCTTCCCTCATCCAAGAACCCCTGTGAACACGGTCACATATATGCAGTTTTATCATTACACACAGATAACTTGACACAAAGAAATAAAGAAACTTCACTAAATACTTTTTTTTCCTGATTTTATGCAATTTTTTCTTGCTTGCCGCTATACATCAATCCCACAAAGGGACTGAACAAAAGAGAACTGTATAACTTAACTAGTCTGGGAAGACAAAGGAGGAAGAGAACTCACTGCATTTAGTATATACCAGGACTGAAAGCTTTTTTACAATTACCTGACAATTTGCAGCATTAAGCTTTACCATCTGCAGCCCACAGAGCATCACAATTGTTCCTGCTGTTGCCTTTACACTTTCTTGGAGCACCACTTCCCTGTTTCTTTGTCCTACAGATGAGCAGATTTTGAACTTCTGTTATCTACTTGGCTTGACCATACCATGATGTAAAAACCATAAGACATAGTTGTGCCCTCCTCACCTGTGAATGTCTTATTGAATGGACTTCACAATGAATGTTAGTTTAAAAAAGTTCTCAAGCTGCAGAGACAGCAGCAGACAAATGTTAGTGCTGACCTCAATATTTCATATCATCCAGTAAAACAATATTGTTGGCCCCAAAGATTCTGTTTCTCAGTGGAGGTAAATTAAGAACTCATTTTCAAGCTCTTACAAGAACTGCAGCAACTCCATGAAGTTCCTTTAGTTGTGGGTGGTTTATATATATATATATATATGTGCTAAAATTGCTTCATCTGGCAGAACTGAGACTGTTCAGCCCCAAAAGACAGAAAAGATCCTTGACAGAAACTGTTATTTCCCACCAGCTACAATTTCTGATAGTCATGCAAGCACCAGTCAGAACAGGCTGTGGCCAGCCCTGCAGGCTTATAAACCTCCAGACCCCACCTGTGCCTGCTTTTTCACCTCTATAAAAGAGAGTTCTGTCCACTGGCTGTAGCAATTACTCCTTCCAGAGTAGAGCATACCTTGTATGTACAGCACTGCATCAACATTCCATAACCACTGAGGGCTGAAACACAGCTGGGACAGGACCTTTCTTAGCTGCAAGAGGAGTTTGAAAGGGGCAGAAGGACATTGCAGCAATGGGAAACTTGGTTTCTGCACATCAAGGAGTAACCCTCACTGAGAGGCAGGGCACTCGTGTCTCTGTGCACTGGCAAGCATGTGGAATACATCACATCAACTCCTTCATGGCAGCTGCCCACATGCATCACCTTACCCTTCAGTAAACACAAGGCAGCTCATGCCTCAGTGTGAATGCACTAACTTGCTTTCCCTTAGAATTAAAAGAATACATTTGTTTCTTTTTAATAGGCAAAATCAGTCTAGATTGCTTCAGAGTGATTTGTTATCATGGTAATAATCTAAGCCAGCAATCTCCCTTCCAACACCACCCACCTGCTATTATTTTAAATTCTTTCTGCCTGTTGGTTTTTCACTGAACCCTTCTCGGACTCTTCCAAAACTCCCTGAATATTGCTAGAGACTAATGCACCATTTCCTGGGTTGAACTTCAAATGTCAATGGCTCCAGCCCTCCTTCACCTCCCTGGTTGCAGCTACTATGAACCACTAACTCATAAACACAATCCATAACCTGTAATATCTGAGTTTATTAGTTATTTTCCCACTGCTGCATCTGTCTGCCAGAGGTGTTAAGCTTCCATTGGGATCGACACACACCTCTGATAAAGGAATGTTTGTTTGCTAACTGCTTCATATCGATGTGTTTACACTGAACACTAGCACTGAGGGAGAGGGAATAACAGACTGGGACCAGTTCAAGTTATTTTTACAACACTTATAATACGCATGTGGTTACAAACAGATTTCATGGCTTTATTTCAGGGGAAAAATTACAATGAGAAGGTGTGGTTTTTTTACCAACTGGCATCCCACCGTAGCAATCAGCTTTAAAGGCAAATACATTGGAAAAAACTCATACTTGATGTTCCTGCTTGCTTCTAAAAAAGTAAAAATGCCCTTAACACAGGGATGAATAAAAGCTCAGATTATAAAATCAACAGATGACCACAAGAAAATACATCCAGCTAGTATTAGAGCATCAACCTCACTGCAGATTTTGCCAGCCAGTTTGTTAGATCTTACTAACAGTCTCCTAGAGGTCTCCAACTTTGCCTTCTGCTGACTAGTGTTTCTGTGGCCCACGCAGTGCACTGGGTGGGTTACTTTGAAGCGGTCACATGGCTGTGTAGGAGGACATCACTGGATGGCCAAGCTATACATGGCACATACATGATAAACACATATCACAAAACAATCAGCATAACCCAGACACTGATTGTCTTAGCAGAAGCCAGCAACTGAATGAACTATTAATACTAAATTCCTCTCCAGAGCAACTTTTTGAGCCAGACAAAGCTCTGATACAGACCCATTAGCCATCTGTATGGCATTTCAATCAAAGATGGCTCTCTTAGCTTCAGACTCATCTTCAGAGCCTGTTTTCTGTTTACGCTGCTAATGACAGAGAGCATGGGAAAAAAATATGGGAAGGATAAAGGGACAGAATAACCTTTAGTGATGGAAGACATTTTAAAAGCCAAAACTGAGCTTGCCTTATCCTCCTAAATATAAAGCCAGAGGAAGGGCTCCCTGTAGAAGAGAGTCTCTGTTGTTGCACAGGACTTCATGCGTGCAAGCACACACACAGCAGGAGTCTCCCTCTGTGGAGGAGCACACGGTGCCTCCAGAGCAGCTCTCCCTACCCTGACATTCCTGTCACACCGCATGTGGGTGCTCAGCAGGGCAGGCAGCCATGAGGGATCCCACATGCACACACATACAGTCCTTACCAACACATGCAGAGCTGTACATGTGGCTGTCTGCACATGCAGATTCACGCACCATGACACACACGGGCCCTGGTTGCACAAGTGCTTTTGAACGTGCATGCGCGCACAGGGCCCATATGGGCTGGGCAGGGTTCCCTTCTCCCTCTCTCTCTTCTCTTCATTGAATGGGAAAAGGCTGTCAGCAATTTCCTTCTGTCAGCAGCTGGGAGACACTTTTCTGCAGTTAGCTGCAATTTGTTTCAATTATGTGTATTAATCACAGCCTGCTCCTGATGGGATTCTTCATAAATGAAAAATTTTTAAAAATCAGAGCTTTTCTTTTTAACAAGACGATTCCTCTCTCATGATGGCACTTAATGATTGCAGATTTGTTGGGAGAGTGGGGGAAAAAGAAGGGAAAAAACCAGGGAAAAAAACCCCTTTAGACACGTCCATGTTTGCTTATTTCATTAATAAGCACCATGGCTCAAGAAGCTGGCAGGGCATGCAATTGAAATGGGGGTCAGTTCACAGTCATTTCAACTGTGCAGAGAGTGCTCTGAATAGCCTTTATACATAAAAATCTTCTGGTTCAGAGAAGTAGTAGAATTACATTAATTAAGGATTTTTGGACTCCAACTTGCTTTCTTTGAAACCTAAAGCAGCAATCACCTTCCTAGTGTTTCAATATCTTATAGCAGGCATTAATTTTAAAAAAAATGGAAAAAATAGTGAAAAACTGGGAAACCTATAGCTGCCTAAGGGCTGCTCCCAAAGTCTACTGGAGCATAACCAAAGTATCAGTGAGGATGAATGCTATGCAGTGTCTCAAAGTTGCCTATTTTATCTGAGGGTCCTAAGAGGACTCCTGAGGAGCATGCTCTACATTTGCAGTGAAGTAAATAAAATTAGGTACTTAGTATGTATGCTGATATTTTGGAAATACTCTGCTTAAATAAGCTCCTCTGCTGAGATATGAGGGTGTATAAGGATATATGCCAAAAGGATCTTTCCTTCTTTCTCATTATCTGATTTCCCCTAGCAGTTATAATCTTAGCTACTATTGTATTAAAGATTCCCCCTGCCCTGATTTGTCACAAATCACAGTGAGGGCTGATGAACTTGGAAAACTTAGGAGTCATGGTAAAGATTTTATCCAGAGGTGTAAATATTTCTAGGAAACTGCTAGGATTCAAGCAATGGGCACTTACTCCACAACCCTGGAATTTTTAATCAAAAATTATCCAAGTACCAAAAATGTAGATGGTTTGCCAGTGATGATCAATGTATTTTAACAAAGACTGGGTTAGAACAACAAAGCTGTGATAGAATAACAAGGGGGTCCATAAGACTGGTACTCCCTTAAGCTGTATTGCAATGAGTCCTTCCAAAATTTGCTTTCTAAAAATCTGCTTAGCTAGATTTGCTCACTCCATCACACTTAGGGAAAAGAATAATGATCCTATTCTAGGTTCATATGGCACAATGTGTATAATACATCACTTAGAGAATTTAAGCCTACTCCTACCTTAAGATTTAATGGCACACGCCATTTGGGTGTACAAAAAATCCACCCAATATATCCCCTGAAATCATCATTTCAACAATGACAAAATCGTGAGTGAAGATGTCTTTACACTGGCAGAAAATACAACTTTATTCATATGTTTTCTTTTCATAAGGGTCCAGGCACACTAACAAAACAATTTATGAAGTATATGCATATGTGCATGTATATATATAAAATATATATGTATTATACGTATATATATTCAAATGAGCTCTTTACATGACTAGGTTAATGAAGTCATAGGTACAAGCGAGTCAAGTCAAACAGGTTCTGCATCAGACATGTTTTCTGGGACACTGACATGAGACAGGGATTGATGTGATGTGATTCTGGACATAGTTACAGTGTTAGCTACAGTAACTAGGGACTGTGCAGCTGTCAGAGCTCTGCCACATCATATGATTAGGAACTCTTACTGCAAGATGGTGTAGATTTTGTGGGAGAAGATGATAGCTCCTCTGCTCTACCCATCAAATGCATGTCTAGACCCTGCTGATCTGTGAAGGTCACTGCCATGGATGCAGCTACACCCACATGATTCTATGCCTATGAGGATTTCATAGCTCTTTGCAAGAAAACGTGGAGGAGATAGTCTGTACTGAAAAGAGCAGGCCTTTGCCTGCATGAACTGCATCCACAGGGAGCCCTTTTACTGAAGTCAGAGCAGCCTTTGAATCCAAAGCAACGAGTTTCACAGGTCTCAATTTCTTCCAGCTTAAAGGTAGGTACCTGAAAGATAATTGTTTACTTCAAAGTGTTATCTACAGAGGAAGAGGTCTTAAAATCCTGAGACAGGATCACTTGCCATCATCAGTGCCCCTTGTTCTCATCTCAGATTTACACAAGCAGAATACTTAGAGAAAATAAACCCAGAGCAGTTACTTAATGAAACTAACCATGAATAATTAAGATGTGGAAGAGTCACAACATTAGGAATCATTTAGAAACCAACATGATTTACAAGCTAGATTGCAAACTGCCCAATCTCTGGGCACGCTGTCATCAGCTGTGGTCACAAACTCTGGCACCACAAGAAACAGTACATCCCTTTTACTAGCGCTTTCTTCTACATTTCCATCAAAAATTTCCATTACTTTGTGCTTTATTTGCCAAATTAAAACACAGTCCACATAAATGTGTTGGTAGAAGGCTCATCAAGAATACTTCATCCTTAGTAGAGTCATGCTGACGTGCACAGACAAAAGGGAGAAGAACTAGGAAGAACATGGGAAGTCTGAAAGGTGCAAAAAGCTTGGAGCTTCACAAAACCCCTGGGCTTCAGACACAGCAATTTTCAACACCTAGACCAATAAATCCAGAGAACGTGATAGAGAAAGTAAGAGAGGAAAGTGGTGGGGAAAGGAGAAAAATAAGAAAGAAGGAATACAAAGAAATAGAGGAAAGCAAAAGGGACAAGTGGAGAAAACAGGCAGAAAAGGGAAAGAAGGAGAAAAAGAATAGGGAATGAGAGAAATTGATAGACAGAAGGGGAGAAAAATCTCTGCTGGTACAGTAACAAATAAATCCCTGCAGCATGACAGGCGTCTGCTGAAGCATTTCATTTCCCCGCAGCATAATGGTGTGTTATTGCCCATTATCTGTTCTGTCAGTGCCAGAGTCGATATTAAATGAGGGGCAGCTGCATTTAGCTGCCATTTTTCAGCTGTCTCTCTGTTACCATGGAGACACACTTGTTTTTTTTTTGATGAACCTGGCTGCAAGCAGAGGGGTGCATGCGCACAAGGGGGAGGCAGGAGCGCCACAGAGCAGTGGGAGCAAAGGACCAAGACAAACAGCGGAGGGACACAAGCAAGGGGAGGGCAGGTCCCCTGTACCCAGGCACCACAGAGACAGCCATTTCAAAAACCCTCTTAATATGCAGAGGGGCCCACAGCCGAGCATACAGACATTGCTGTGACTTTCACAGATTCTAGCAATTGCTCCTTCATCCCTCTGCCCTTCTCCTTTCCCTGCACCCTCTGCCCCATAACAAGAGCAATCCTCCCCTTCTGTCTGCTATCTCTGCAGCAACATCTCTAAGACTATTAGAAGTAATGATTAATTAAGCCTCTTAAAGACCATGTAGCAGGTTGATGAGCATTAATATTGCTAAAATATGAATCATGAACATAAAGCTCAATGAGATTGGATGTGCCCCTCTTTCCCAATAAGATTTATGCAGGAAGCTGCTGCCACAGCAGTGGGTGCTGAAATCTAGATAACTTCACTCACCATTTTCCTGCTTCAAATATAAGGATATTCCCTACAGGGAAGTGGATGGGAGACATCTACACGGAAAACTGGAATCAAATGAAAAAGATTTGATTTCCTTTTCTTAACTTCTTAACACAAAGCTTCTTTAGAGGAGAGATGCACTGTGGTCTGTAGCAAGCCACAGGCCTGCAAGGGCCCCGTGGTGAGCAGAAGCCTAAAGATAGGAAATGCCAAGAGTCATGGTGAATAGGCTAGAAGTCCCTATCCTGCCTTTGGACCCCTGCTTCTCTCTCTGTAACCCTATAGGTCACTTTGCTTTAACCCTTGCCATTGGACCATTCCAGATCCCCCTGTACCCTATATAAAGGGCTGTTTCAGCCTGGTTCTGGTAGAAGAGCTGTCACTGGAACCCTTCGCAGAAGATTCAATAAAGACACCACTGTAGAACTCCAAATGGCCTTCTCCTGTCTCTCCCTGTGTCTGCCTGCCTAGGCACCTAGCAAGCTGAAGGGCTGAAAGCACAATGAGCTGGTGATCACTAAAGAGCTAATAGCACTTGAGCTTGCTAAGGTTGCCTGCAGCTGAGAACTGCTTGGGGACTCGGACAGTCCATCCTGGAGAGGACTGCGCTATCTGGACCCACGCAGCCTGCTGGGGACACCCTGAACCCAGCAAGGCCCATTTACTGGTCTCCCTGCACCATTTACTTCATGGTGGCAACTTCCAACCCTGCATCTAGCATAGATTTCATCTCTAACACTGCTGGCTTTAGACCCACAATCAGCATACCTGCAGCGGCTGGGAGAGCCCATCTGTTCTCCAGTGGCATCTCAATTCCCAGTATGAGAAACTTCTGCTTCAAGTGTTGACCACACACAGCACTAGAACTAAGCAGTCAGTTCCAACAGCATTTTCAGTTTACTTACATTACTATAAGCTATTTATCTCTGCTTGAGGGCCCTGTTTTTCTGAATTGCTTGTAAAGGGTTTTAGGAACATTGGAGAGACTGACATGGTGAAAGTCAAACTAATAGACTATATACAAACACCAACAAATGATATGGAGCCACGGTGTACTCCTAGACTTTGGAACATGGCAGTTTGCAATTCTAAACTATCAGAACTCTCTCCAATATAATTTTCTCATTTTACTAGCAGTCTTACAAATTATTCTGAGCACAACTTAGGGGTTAGGATATGCCCATGACTATTCCCAATGCCCATTTTTCATACAACCATTTTTCTTGTTCTGCATGTTTATGAGCACAGACCATCCTGCAATGGCCAGTCTCAGTGCCAGGAAACATTTCCACACGTGCTCAGCTGATTAGTAGAGACAACTAGGCAATCCAGCTTGGCCACAGCCAGACAGTACTTTGAGCAGTCCAAAACTGCAAGGATAAGGGTCTTGTTGACATATCCTAGCCCTGCCCATCCTAACTCTCTGTCAGAGGGCTGACTTGCACAATTCTGCTTATCCTGCAGCTTGGATGGACACACAGAACGCTGGAGTCACAGCTCCTCTGTAAGCCACTGAATACTTGAGCCATAGATCTGCTCAGATACATCCTGCTAAACAGATAAATACAAAAAGAGGACTAATAAACCCACTCAAGATGACAAGGATAATAGGATGCCTGAGAAGTAAATTACAGCCTTAAGATACATACCAAGAGCACTTTTGGGGTCTCAAAATTCCCCAGCAGTAAATGGGAATATTCTGCTGCTACACTCTGAACTTGCAGAAAGCCTCACCTCTACATCAACTATCACAACACTGAAAGGAATTTTTTGATGTGCAATGCTTATTATTAAGGCTAAAAATACCCAGAGGACATTTACTCCTGAAAGGTGAATTCATGATGCAGATAAGTCGTCAGACACTGAGAGCATTCAGCTTTTCACAGCTGAATGTTTCAACAAGAAGCTGCTGTTTGGTCTTTAAGAGATATCTACATTTGCCTTGAATTCTATTTACAGCTTCCCAGTCCATCGTCAGATTATGTTTCTCAAAGTCCAAACCTTATACCTCCTCCCTTAAACCTCCATCCTGTCCCTTTGCCCCAAACCCCCAGTCTGAAAAGCAACAAATTCAAATGTCTTTGCTAGGAAGTTGCAAGAAGAAGATGCAAAGGTGCCCAGGCCCAACTCTGGTTTGCAGTGGAGTGTCCAATCTCTTGCTGTTTAATCTCAGTGCAGGTAAAACTGAAGAAATACTGATACATAAGCAACACCAAGAAATACAGCAACACTGAGTAGTCTTAACTTTTAAAATTGTAATTTGCTGCTTCCTTTTTAGCTTAGAGCACCCTCTTTTCCATACCCCCTGCTTTCCCAATGCGTTACTTTGAATCTTCTCATTTATTTGTTCATGCTGTCCAGCATCTCCTAACAAATAAACTTCTCAACACTCAAACACTCAAGTAGAAAACTACTCTTCTAATAATTGCAAAAACTGCAGTACCTTCCAATGATCCACTGCACGGTCTTCCAGTGACCTGCTAGTACAGACAATTTCAGTGTCTGACTGTGGAGCAGTCTTCTTCCTTTGTTCAATATATTTGCTTTATAGAAGCCATTTAAAAGTCACTATTTCTCAAGTGAAATAGCTCTCCCTAGCTCTCCCTGCTCCATGCTAAGAGACAGTAAAAACAAAGGATCCAAGTGCATCATTGTACATTAAGAGGTAAGTCCTCATCTCATAGTTCCAATGTACCCATATCTTGTCATTTTCTCATCACTACCCCTTACTCTGATGTTTTCCCACATTGGGCCTTCTGGAACTTGACAAAACTTTTAAAAGCAGATTCTAAAGAAACTCCTCAAGCAACATTTAAATGGCACAATGCTGTTGATCTTTCCCCCAGCTGATATCTGCTCCCTTTCTCTATGACAGTTGCACAGAACGGCTCATGCATCTTTTCTTATCTTGCTGACCACTGATTTCTTTAAAATTTTCAATTGTCCCACATTGATGAAAAAAGTTCTGCCTGAATTGCTTACATGCTATTCCTTTCTTTAGCTTTTAGCCACTTTCATAACCTTTTGCTTTTGAATATGGAGTTATCTTAAGCACCACAGAGTACCAGACTGACATTGGATTTGCAGGATCTTTTTTCTCGGGAAGTTGCCTCCGTTCAGAGTGTCTGATCAAAGTCATCTTTGTAGTCCAAGAGAATTTTGCATACAGTAGTGGAAACAAACATCTGATATACACGATTGAAAATATGAATGCTAATGAACTGTTTAATCTGTTAGGTCAATGACACTGGTTTTGGGTTCAATGAGTCAGGGAAGCTAAAGGGAAGAAAGAAATATGCTCTAATACTAAGAGATTTTGTTTTAATGTAATCTCTGGTCAGCAAAGAGTATGACAAGAGCAATAACAGAGCAGTTTTTGAGGCAAATGGGAAAGCAAGGGGGAAATTATCTGGCAGAGCTCTCAAACAATTCTGTGCTCATTTCAAGGAGTTTCTAGAATTGTGCCAACTGCGATCGAAATTTGTTTATATAGCACAGATAAACTGGTTCCAGAACCTGCCTAAACTGTCCCATTTGAGTTAAGGAATACATCAGAAGAGCAAGGGAATTTGAAATTTATTCCTCTGACCACATTCCCCACATCCAACAACTCCACACTTAACTGAGAAACAAAAAAAGGACAACAAAGGTATAAAAGAAACCCAACTGCTAGATACTACAGACAGATGATATTTATTCAGTAACAGTTTCTAATCAAAAATATTGATTTCTAACTCAGGGATTCTTTGTGGAAAGCTTTCAGGTAGACAAAACTAGCACTTAAATTTCAAGGAAAGAAAGAAAGATGTATCTTTCTTTTGATGCCTTTGCATCTTTATTTTCCCCACTCTCTCTTTCCAAAGAACAATGCCCATCAGTTTTCTTCCTACAGCCTACTGTCTCAATTCAGTCACTGAAAAATAGACATGTTATGTTCGGCTCTAATTATTTGCCTTCATGTAGCACAAGGCAACACAGCTGAGGATCAAACCCTCAGTGGCACAAAGGCTGCCCCAAAGGTGCCCCTTTAGTTCTGGCATTAAGGGGCTAGTGCTCCTGGTGATGGTATTCCTAAATCTGATTCCTACTACTGGTGAAGGAATGGTGCACACCACTCTGCCAACAGCAGGTCTGCTTTTTTGTGCATCAAAACAGGATCCAACTTTGAGTATTTTAGTACTCCAATAGCAGCTGGGACAGCTCAATTCAGAAAAACACCCAAGGGGCAGAAATGTGAGAAGGTCAGAGCCTAGTATCACAGACAGCTTTCTATAAAAATGTGGCCTCAGTATTGACTATTCAGGAACAGATTTCAAACCTCAGCATCCCTGATGCTGAGCACTCCTTATGCCTTGCCTATTTGTAGGTCAAGTCATACAACTAAAGAGCTGGGAAAGAAGGTCGAGTCCTCCAGATGCAACCTTTCGGCACTGAAGTCTCTCCTTTCCTATTCTTTCCTACTCCATATTGCCCCAGGAGGGGATACTGTGTTTTACAGAACACTAAAACACAGTCATGAGGAGTATAAGCAATGAAGTGTATTTCCATGTCACAACAGACTTTATTGGCATAATTCCTAATTGTGACTGTTTAGAAGCCCCATAAGAGCAAGAATAATTACGTTTAACAGGCAAAGTGATAAAGAGACAAGATAAGTCAATTCTTTATCCTCCTCCCCTTCCCAATTGCTACAAAATCCTTTTTCTTTTGTCTGCCTTTGGGAAATATGTACAAGTGAATGTATTCTACAAGAAAATAATGGAAATTTCAATTTCTAGGAATCTTATACTTGTGACATCCTAACACTAGTTTCCTTGAGTGGGATCTTATATACACTTGTGAGCGGCAGTATAAAACAAAGACAAAATTTGGAGCCCCACCAGAAGACAATCTAAAGGAAAGGGCAAGATGTAACTAAGCAGAGGGAAGTATTGCAATACTTTCTAGAACAGTACACTGTGAAAAAAGTCCATCATTTAGATACAAGTTTGCAATTTCCACCACGTTTAGTATGAACATAAAAGACAAAGCATTTAGTGCCAGATCATGAAGCACCACTTCCTAACCTGCCCCTGGGATCTGAAGCACCCATCAAGCAACACTGAGCCCTCGTGGTGCAAAACCAGTCAGAGGATAATCCAGGGGGTGCAGAGACTGGACCACAAAGCATTTCTTCACTTGAGGCAGGAGAGGACAGGTTTGCAATGGGGATTTGCCAAAAGTACTGGTGTGTGGGGGTTTATGGATCGAGGAAGTTCCTCTTTGCAGAATCCAATTCAATCATTATACAGATAGTGGCCCTCACAAAAGCAGATCCTTTTGGGTACTATCTATCTTGGCCTATCTTGGATATTACCAACTTCCAAAAACATGCAGTAGTCTGTTTTGGTAATAAAAGAATGTCTAACAAGGACGAGTCAGAGTCTTGAGCACACCAAGACCCTGGGCTTGGTATCACCACCTCCCTCCCTGCTCTCTCCCCAGCCTGCACAGTGCCTCTCCAGAGCCAGTGGGACATGCCCAAGGACCCAGTCCAGTCAGTCCAAGGGCTTGCAGTCACCAGCAAGCTCTCAGCCCCTATGGTGATCTGACACAGCAAAGGATCTTTAGATGCCAACTGGTACCATCCACAGCAAATGCAGACCTGCTGTCCCAACAAACATGAAATGATGCAGCTATTCCAGCTAGCAGCTTTAAAATACCCTTCTAATATGCACTAGTTACATTCATTAGAGCTCAGAGATAGCCAAACCATCTTACACCTTACACCTCTCCTTTTGTCCTTTAACTCCTCTAAATCTTAAAAGGACATTTGCTTTCAAGCTGACTTGTCACGTAACTTCATCCTCTCCCAAAACTGTTGGCAGTTTCAGGTTCAGATCAGGTCCAGAACTGTCACCACAACACAAGGAAAAGCACTTCTCTCCATTTAAACTGCATTTTACATAACCAGGATATTAGAGCAGCCAAAGGCTCTGGGGTTTAATTCAAACTTAGACTCTCAGGTGTGATTCTGTTTTGCTGCAAGTATTTTAATTTCCATTAGAGAGAGAAGAGGAACAGAATTTTACATGGTTTCATATACATTTGTTTTGATTTTTATAGTTGGCTAAAGTGCTATATTAATAGCACAGCAGGGGCTGCACTGAAACCAAAGACCTGGAAAATAAAATATTCTCAGCATTCATTATTTCAGTACTTGCAAATTCCAACAAGATGAGACTTCTATATGCTTATCATGGAAGAGAAAAAATAGGCACGGATTAAAATAGATTAAAAAAAGCCCACTATTTATTTACAGTACATAAAGCAAACATACTTGCAAATTGTAAAAGCATTACCCTTGGTGTCCTCAGAGATTCAAATGTATTGGAACAAAAAGTAGGCATACCCAAATTAAATGCTCAAAGAGAAATGGGAAAGACACTTTCAGTCAGATATGCAACTGCTGAAGACAGACTGCCCAACACTTAGAGCCGAGCTCTGAAGGCCTGAGTCATGAATCCAAATTTCAGACATCTGAGTTTTCACAAGATGTCTCTCATATCTCATCTTAAATCTCACATGAACCTGATGTACAGACATGGCTAAATCACCTGATCCTCTTTTCCTAAAAATTAAGACTCTGATATTGAGCCATTTAAAAGTCTTCTAAGATAAATTGCCCATTGCATTGCAAAGCAATAATACTGCCACTTAGTTTTGCCTAGTATTAAACAAAAACTCTTCAGAAAGCAGAAAGCATACACACACTTGTTGAGGTCTTAATTCCAGGAAGAAGAGCAAGTGTCACACATAGCCAGAGCAATCAAGAGTTTTCAGTAACCCTCTCCCATTCCAGTCTCTACTCTGAGTAAATGAGCCTCATCTGACCTAATTACACCCCAAAAAATTGAGTCCTTCAAACTATTCAAGCAAACATCAAAGAAATATAGAGGAAAAAGAGTTCTTCAAAAAAAAAAAAAAAAAAAAAAAAGAAAGACCCAAATGCCTAATAGTAAAGGGCTTCTGACATGCAGCATGATGAGCCCCTGCTGACCTTATAGACACAAATTTGGGGTGGAGGGTATGTAGGGCTTCAAAAATGATGTCCTATACCACCATGCAGAGCTAAGCACTCCCTACAGAAGCATGTGTGGTGTAAGGAGCCAAATCTCCTGCTCAGGGCACTGCCCCATGGCTGACCCTTCACTCTGCTCCTGTAGCTCCAGCAAACACACCCACAGCCACCTAGTGCAAGAAAACAAGGGTCTGAATGGCCCTTCTGGGGCCTGAAATTTCTCTGCAGTCCTAGGAAAGGTGTTGTCAGGACCAGGACAGTAAAAGATCATGTCTCCTCAAATAGTCCTCCTTGTGTGCTGAAGGGGTGGGAAGGAATCCCACCCCCACAGTCAGTCTGCACTCCCCGTGTTAGTAACAACCAACGCCCAAGCATCAAAGACAAAAGTTTTGGTAAAGGCTTGAGTCATTTACAACTGATCTGACACCTCCCCAACTTGTTTCACTAAGTTCCAATTTCATAGAGAACCTGCTATTTAAATGTCAAATGGGGTGGCAAGCCTAGAACTGTGGGCAGAAGCATGTGTTTAGTGTGGCCCAGGGAAAGGTACATCCTCTAGTGATGCCTTGTAGCTACAGTAAGTTTAGTTCCTACATGAACCAAACACAGGGACAACAATGGTTAACACGGCTACATAACCATAAATAAATATGAAACCCAGTAACAAGCAGTTTTTCAAGATTATGCTACCAGCTGGATGAGAAATCACAGCCTCAGACTTGTCTACCAGACAACTGGTTAGTGATAGGCTATTTGACTTGTAGCATAAGACAAACTATGTGTTCACACTTTGCCCTGATGATATGGAAAACTAAAGGGCAAGAAATACACAGCAAGCATCTCCTTATATGAGATTTGTCCTCAGAAAGATTCTGCTGAGGGTTAATGAAATAAGTATTTTGGGGGCAAATGTTTAAACATGAATGAAGACCAACTTAAATTGAATATCTAATCAACAACAATGAAAACTGGTCTCTTACAATGGCTCCCCCTTTCACGTTTTGGTAAATCACAGCTCTGCATTGTAGAGGCTCTTTCATTTAACAATTAAATATTCCACAATGAGAAGAGAAGCATTTTTTTACTTTTCAGTTGTTTTTACTCAAAAACATACACAGTTCCCTAACAGCAGCATAAATCCAGTGTATTTCTGATGACCTGTTACAAACCAAGGTTTATTTGCCAAAAGAGATTAACCAATAATTTCCGATTAACATATTTCAATAACATTACAATTAATTTGCCAGCAGAAAAAGGAAGGGGGAAAATGTAATGAATAAAGCATTCAGTTTCCCCATTCCCTCTGCTTCAGATGGAGTGGTGTGGCTTCAAATTAATGGAGAGATCTCCAAGGTCAAGAGGGAATGGTTACCTGATGGGGTCCATGAACCAGACCCTTCTCCCCAAGTCCCTGCCCTTCAGCAAGACTGCAGTTTCAGTTTTTGCTATGTAAAAATTATTTCAGCTGTTAATTTAGTCTCTCCTTTTGTAAAATAGGCCTAATAGTACTCACTTATCTACTTCACTATGATGCTTCATGGATTAAAATTGATGTGTCCCTGCTGAAGTAATGTGCTATAATTACCTTGTTAATGTGCCCTCTCTTGGATAGAATGAAAATTGCTTAGCTGTGTGTCACAGTCCCACACCGCCAGAGACTTGGGCCCTGGGTGAGCTCAGGCAATTGGACAATGCTCCCTCAAGCTGATTTCTCTTGTGCAGCTGAAGGAAGGAAAATGGCAGCCCTGAAGCCAAAGAGTGCAGCAAGTACACTGTACTTGAGTCTGCTTCCTCAAAGTCACTAATTATGCAGAACAACACTACCTTACAGATTAGTGGGAGGCAAGGACTACATTTTCTGCCTACATTTGTGTGACCAAAAAAACCCCAAACCTGTTGACATCTTCCTTTACACAAACTAGATCCTTTCCTGATGAAAGCAGTGAAGCAGTTTTTAAACGTATCTGCAACATACCAGCCCCTCTCTGTGCTCCGATCACTTTTCCCCTGCTGTATGATTGTGCCCAGCTAAGGGTCTCTTTTTCTGCAGCTGTTCTAACATCTAAAAATGAGAATAACCCTAAGAAACTACGCAACACAAAGGGAGAAGGTCTAACATTTTATTTCTTTCAGAGAAAAGTAGTCAGAAGTACTTTCATTACAGATGCACTCTGGCAACTGCAAGTCTGTCTCTACTATCCGGAGATGTGCATGGAAAACATGGGGGAGTCCAGAAAACCACATATGGATAGCAGCTGGCATTTGTGGAAACACAAATAAAAACAGCACCATTTAATAACGGGCAGGCAAGAGCCTGACATGAGTATCTTCTGGCTCCAAAATTTCAAGAAATAAAGAGCAGAAAAACATTTACACACTGAATAGCATAATGTCCAGATAAATAGGTTTTCCTGTTTTCACAGCTCTATTGCAATAATCAGGAATAAGTTGACCCTCCTATCTTAGGAGAAGCATTTCAGGGGAGCAATTTCAAACAGGAACACAAACAACAGGGTTTCAGACAGGCCAAGGCCTCCTAATTCAATATACGTGGATACAAAGCCAAGATTGCAAGAAACAAACCCCACTCCTTCGCCCTTAGAAAATTTAAAAATCCAGCCTCGTACATGAGAATCCATCCTAAGCAACCCTGTTTCAGAGACAGCCAAGTATTATCACTGCAGGAGTCTTAGAGGGTCTACATTTCTTACAGGTGTTATTTTACCCAAAGGATTTTCTGCCCAAGTTACGGTGAATATTTCTATTGTACTCCCTTAAAAAATAATGACGCTGTTACAAAACTTCATAAAGTATTCAGCACACAGCAATCCCTGAGCAATGATGACTTCACACATTTGCAGTGCACACGTATTGTTTAAAGCACTGCAGACATCTAAGACTGCTTCTCCTGCTGTTTTTAAAGGTGGTCAGAAAATGCAAGCAATACCAATGAGGTGAAAGATGCAGGATTTTTAAGAGCCACAGCTGTGTTTGGAACCAGCTGGGACCCCAAGACTGAACTCTGAACTCTGAAAAGAACAACTTTTTGTTGAAACAAGCACAAAAATGGCCAGAGGAAAGCTCAGCTGACAGAACTGCTATGACCTCTGTCTATCACAAAAGCTGTTTTTTAACAAAGCCATCATATAGCACTGAACTGCAAACTCAGCGCAGCATCCAGGGCTCTCATGGTTATCTCAGCCTGCTTCTGGGTCAGTAGAAGCTGTTCTGATTAGCAGCCCATGCTGCAGGAGAGAACAAGATTTCCAAGTAGTTTCACACAGGATTATTAATCAACTATGAAGATTTTACTCATAACCCACACTGTGTTGTGACATATGGCTGCTTTGCTGCCTCTGTGAGTAAATCTGGTACATTGTAACATTCCCTGTGTGCCAAGTGTTTAGCAAACACACATGTTGGCAGCCAGAGTATTCCTGGAAAGAACATGTGTCTTGAAATGAAGTTGTGCCAACTGCTGCTCCATGTCATAACAGTCAAAGTGCCCTAATATCTGAGTTCAGCAGTGCTGGCACAAAGAATGACTGTCATCCAAAAATCAGAGCTGGAAAAGTGCCATGAAAAACACAGTCAAATTAACAAATATGTGGGTTTGAGTACATCTGCTTCAGAAGTATATTCTGCTCTTCCCTTAATTGATGGAAATAAGAGATTTTCATCAACAAATACCTTGGAAACATTTGGCCAGAGGTCAAAGGGATAACAAAGCAAGTGTAACAAGGCAAAGAATGTCAAGCAATTTGTATAAAAATATTGAATTGCTGCCCAAAAACCATGAACACAGGTATCAGAGCTTCACACAGATCAGTGACCAGTATGACACAGGCACCTCTATTATATATAGCTACCTAAATACTAATACACACTTAAGAAGCTGATGTCTAAGAGAACTTAGAAAAACACAAATGGAAGAAGAAAGAAAATATTTACGAAATCCAGAAAAATTTATAACCAAGTATTTGGATTGCAAAGTACAGTCAGATCTTAACATGATGCACACTATAAAAACAAAATAATCTCATGTAGGTCCAAATGTCAACATTTGTGGATCTGATTTTTCTGGACTCATTTGGTTCAAGAGTCTCCTTCTGGGATAATCAGTTCTTATCCTCCCTTGTGAAAGTTGATTCCTGGTATTTTCTGAGTATTCTGAGAAAAGCGTACATTAACAAAATGACAGCTGCTAAAGAGCTCATCATTTAAATTTGTGTGTATTTCACCAATACTACACACTCTGAGCATTTGGGAAATGTTTGGAAATAACACCCACAGGCTTGAAAAGGACAATTCCGTGACCCTGCTTACAAAAAAAAAAAAAATACAGCTGAGATCTCCCTAATAACCAGCAGCACAAGGACATATGATATTTGCAGTTCTACTCCACCAGAAACTACAATGAAACACAAGCATCAGCTAGGACTTGGCAGTTTTATAGCACCAACTACTGATATTACTGAAGAAATGAAAAGCGAAAGAAGAAGCTGTTATATTGGTTATATTGGGGTTTTCTGCATGAGACAAAGTGGCAGAAGTGATGTGTAGATTGCGGATAATTTTTCTGTTGAAGAGTAGAAGATATTTTCTCGCCTTACCTAAATTATGTTATTCTCTCTAGACATTTGCAGCAAGTTGTATTAAGTAGCTGATAACAAGTTAAATGCTGCAAAAAACATCTATGTGCAATTGTTGCCTGCCATTACAGAGTGACTGACAGGCACTGTTACCTGCATTTTAGCACACACAACTGCTGCTGAGTTTTAATTGGGGCATTTATTTTGAAAAGCTGAGTGATAACATTATCAAGAAGGAAACACTCCAGAAACAATGAGAGAAGGGGAGTTGAAAGGATGGTAAACAGTGCTTATCCAAACCATCTTCATCTCAGATAGAAAGTCATTTTCTGAATCTTCTCCCTCCAAGAAGGGCTATCATCGGGTTTCTCCTTTCCAGCTGCCACAGGCAGCAAACCTCCATCTGTACTGCCCATTTCCAAATGTGTTATTCTCCCTGAGATTCTTTTAATTACAACCACTAAAATTTTTCATCAGAACTTTTAACCCAGCCTATATATTTGTTCAGAACTCAGAAATCTCTACTGCCTAAGTTCGCAGTTTCCCAGAAGCCTGTACCTGATGCATGTGGTATGCTAATGAAATTAAAACTGCATGTCAGATTGAAACAGTCATCCAAAACCCATTAGAATCACATTTCTCTAACAAAAAGAAGAAATTGTCTAATGGCTGACTGTGCCACTGATCTAAAACCTCCTGCTGGCATCATCTTTACCCAGTGCACTATAGGATACTGCTGATTTTACCACCTAAATTGCACCCTGCCCTCCTCCTTAAATAAAGGCCAGTAAATGTTACCAGAGAAATGCAGGTATTAATAACTTGTGCTTTCCCATCCTTTCCACTATATATGCAAGTTAACTTCTCCTGATATTTTGATTGCCAGAGAAAAATCCATAGTTTCAAATATTCATCTAGACATAAAAGAATACTTAGAGCATTAAAATTTTAATTTGAAAAAGCCACCTTTAGAGGAGGTGAAAAGGAATAAACTAACTAGTCTCACATAACAGATTATAGGGCTGAAGGCGAACTCATTTTTTTCTCTGAAGGTGCCTGTCTTTCAACAGCACCTTCCAATTGGAATATTGCACATACTTTAAAATATTTACTCATCTACTTTCATACAATTTACACTAGCTATGGGCTATTGAAGGTCAGTGAAAGCATTCACACGTGAAGCAAAAGGATACCAAAATAGTTATTTGTCCGAAAGTTAAAGCAGAAATTAGCCAGAAAAAGGCAAATCTTTGTGTCCCAGAATGGGCTTAATGACTGTCCCTACACACCAGCTTGGTCCTTCACAAGAAGGATTAAATAATAATATCATGTTTCCTGTATTAAGTATCTTTCACTGCAATGGAAATTCATTGCACATACATCTGTAGGTAGAGGCAAGTTATAAATAATTAATATGATTACATGCAATATATATCAAGCCGGCAACAGCTTATGTATGCTGGTCTCATACTGCATCTGCTGGGAGAGTGTAATGTGATTTAGTAGATAAAACACACTTATTATTTAAAAGGGTTATCAAATTTTGAAGCTGCATTAAATTACACATTGAGTCATTGTGTTTGTGGGGGTGTACGTACTCCAGTAGTTCCTGTGTACAAATCAATCATGTTGCCTGTTAATCCCCTACACGTGCATAACCCAGAGCACCAGACTGTAGGGAGTCAAAGCACAGCTCAAAAATAAATGTGTTTTAACACGCACTCTGAGCTTGGCTCTAAAGGGAGGATAGCCATACCATGGACATTTTCTGGGAAGGAATACACAATTCAGGATTGCTTTATACCCCAAATCTGTACAGTCTGACCGCAAGCTGAAAGAGCACCTCACTGTGCATGTGCACACATGTGATGCGCCCGTTTCTGCTGCAGGCGTTCAACATCCCCTCAGTGCAGTAGGTGCTTTGTCTCTTTGTCTTCACTGAGCTGTTTGGCTGCCTCTCCATCATGGAAGCAGTATGTTAGTGACCACCCAGGAGAGAGCAAGTGCTTCAGACAAAAAAAGGGGAAGCAAAAGAGCCCCCTTTCCTTGTGTCACCCATCTGTGGTATTTCTGGTCCATCTCACTTCGTAAGGCCAGGTGAAGGCTTCTTACACACAGTTTTGCCCATGGTCTGCAGTCATAACCTCCATGGCAGTGCCATGTCCTCTAACACAAGGCCTGTGAGGAAAGTCTGACAGATTTCTAATATATGCCACCTGAGACTCAGCAACTTCTTTTACTTTTTCCTCTCACAAACAAGAGTCTTTCTGAATACTCAGGTCTTCCAATAATAAAACATCTAGATCTTCGTGATACTTCATCTTTTATGCATCAGGTTGATTAAATTAACATCAATCTAGTCCATTCACATTGTCAGTACAAGAGAACATGAAGGCTTTCACCCTGAAGAAGTGTTAAAAATCTTTCATGCAGGACAAAGTTTCTATGTACAGCCACTGCAGTATACACACATACATGGATCCCTACCATAATCCCATTAACTCACAGAACAGTTTTCTTCAGAGTATGTCTGTATATGGTCATTCAATTTAAGAAGGCATCTGCAGAAACAGAAAGAATTCTTAGGAGCACAGGGTGGCAGGGAGGGGTGGGAGTGGGGAATAAAATTATGAGACAGAAGAGAGAACTTGCACACAGAAAATCCTTGATTTAACCAAAATAAAGGGTAAGGTAGAAGCACAAGAAACAATGAAGCATCCTATAGCATCTGTCACACCTTCACATTGCAGGAACAGGAAAACTGGGACGTTTTTACACAATGCATATTAACCTATGGCATTCACTACCACAGAGTAATACTGAAGCCCAGAGGCCCAGCAGCACATAAAATAAAGCCAGGCACTTAGGCAGATAACAGAAACTGCTGCAGTCACAGCATGTACTTATTAAATAATGTTTACACATTTCTAGAAAATACACATTAACCCTCTAAAACATGTGCAGAACTACTAAGTTAGAAAAAACAACTGTCAATGGAGTTGTCTGTCAAAGCTGAGTGGAGCAAGAACAACCATCTTCAAATGCCCCTTTACATGTCAATTGTAGCAGCATTGCTAATATACTAATTTTGACAGCAGTCTGAGAAGTGTCACATTGACACCAAATTGAAAACGGACATTTTTCCTTCATGAATGTTACCTTTGCTACTGGCATTTATTCTGCATTCCTCCGTATGACAAATGAGAATGTCAGGTCACAGTAGTGCACCTGTTTTGGCTCCCTGTTACTTCCAGGCTCACAGAGAAGGCTCTCCTAGTTAATTACTATGCAAAGTGAGAACACAGACAGATAACGACAAGCAGCACACAAGTTAATATATTTGGCTTTTTTTGCTGCACTGGGAGGGTCTGAACTATCAATTACCTTTTCTGCACTTGAGCGCAGCTCAACCATGCCCCATACCAGATCCCCCTCCCTTTTTCTGCAAGAGCCTTGCCTTTATCTTTACAGCTTTTCCTATAACATCAATACTTAGTTAAAGGAAAACGTGAACAAAAGTTACCTAGTAATTCCCCAACTGACTAGCTCATCCCTAAAAAAAAAAAAATAAAAATCATAATCTCATAAGAATTACAGACCAGAACCTCAAGATTCTGTTATCCACTAACATTGATCAGGCAGAGCTGCTCCCATAAATGCAGGCAGGACCTGGTGAGCAGAGAGGATGATACACCATTTCTTTTCCTAGATCAGCAGCTAATTGCTCCACCTCCCTTTAAAAACATTTATGTTTGTATAGAAAAATGAGCTTGATCTATTATCCAGCAGAGATCATCATGGAGAAACAGCAAATCCACTCAAAGGCACTGATTCAACAGTGGCCTATACAGTCAAAGGTGAGTGAATTTTAGTTTTGTTTAAGGACATGGGGCACAGGGATATGGGAGTTGAAGTTGGGTTGGGAGTTTTGGGCTGTTTGGTTTTTCTGTTTGTTTCTGGGGGGTTCATGGGGGCAGGGGGGCTTGGGGTTGGTTTGGTTTTTGTTGTCATTGGGGGTTTTTTGTTCATTTTGGTGGTGATGGTAGTTTGGGGGGTTTTGGCTTGTTTTCTTAGGTCTTTTGTATCCCCTTTATAACTCGCAGAAATCATCCACTCCTGTATCCCTGGATGAAATCTTGATGTGCTTGGCCCACCAGTAATCTATGCCCCAATGAAGTGGCATCAGACAGCACTATGGACCATACTCACCAAGTTCTATATAACCACATCTCTTCATATTAATATCCCTAAGCATTCCTGAAATTAATTTCCATAGTTTTACATTCATTCAGTTGTCAATTATTTTGCAGAGACAGTAGATAAGAGTTTGAGAATACATAAGGGTAGCTGAAGTTATGTGGATTTAGAATACCTTAATGGTGCACACACAGCCTGTCAGAAAATAGAATTTTTAAGCTTTAGAAAATGACTTTTTGTTAAGAATTATTATACCGACATATTTACATTACCAATTGTTACCAGAGAAAATCACTGGAAATCAGACCCTTAAAATTCAGTCTTAACAATGGATTTCTGAAGTGTCTATTTCATGATACATCACAGTGTGTCCCCCTGGCAGTGAGACTTGGAGTCACTGGCCATGGACCAGCAGAGAGATGGATGAAGTCTGGCTGCCAGTCAGAGAGTACCAAGATAGAAAGCCACCAAATACCTGCTGCTCTAGTGGCATTATCATGCCATCTCTACACTGCAGAAACTACATTATTGGTCAAAATATACATATTTTTAAGAGATTATTTCACACTTTCTATGAAAATTTGGTTTTGTAGCTTTTTCAACCAAAAAAAAAATCTTGGGTCAACCATGAATCTTTTTACTGCATTGTCCCATATGGAACTTAGGTGTGAGCTTTTTACATGCCGAAAGAGGCTGAGGGATGATTCAGCACCATCTCTGGGTTCCGTCCCACTCTTTGGTTAATTTGTGGGTTTGCACTTGAACAGGGGGAAAAGTTAACTTGGTGAAAACAATGAGCAGTGTCCTCCAGAAGGTTCTAGGAGCACTACTTCTCAAGACCCTAGGAATAAATTTAACAAAGACAAGGAACACAGGCAAAAAAACCCTATAACAGGTAATCCTAATAGCTCTGCTTGGCACATGTTTGTAACTCCCTGGTACTTGTACTCCCCTGCTCTTCACAGCCATGCTCCTTCCACTCCCCTCTGCACAGACAGTCCTTGCATCTCTCTCAAACAATCTTGCAATGAATTACAGTGAATTACTTTTCCTTTGAAGTTACAGGCAAGGGCATGGATCGTCCATGCTGCTGGTCAGGGTACCAGCCTCTTATAGGAGCATAACCACAGATATCCCTGAAGGTAGTCAGTAACTTTTGCACCTCTTAGAAATATCATACACTGCTATTTTGGCCATCATAGAGAACCTCAATGTAGAGCCCAATCCACTGAGGTAGGTAGTCCTAAGTGCATGGTTTTCCACTGCATACAAAATGAGTTTCCTGCTTACTCACTATAATGTTATTTCCATGTTTGTAGAGATATGCAACAGGAATTAAGGGACTTGAACTTCACTGAAGAGAAGTATGGCTTCAGATCTTTCAGGTTCTGTGGACAAGAACTAGGTGTCCTAATTTTTGTTTTAGGATGAACAAATCTGGGAAAATTGGCAAGAAAAATAATAAGATCCCCAGGAAGTTAGATAATTCTGTTTCCTGCATAGTAATCTAACTGAAGACATTTTAACTATTGAGTAATGGACCCAACCCTTGAAGATTTGTCCAACACCAAGCTAACCACTGGAAATGCTCGTTTTAACACAAAGTACCTCCCTTATGCTTCTATTTTCTACTTTATAACTTAGTCCCACTCCTTCTGCTATGGTCCCTTAGCTGAACCATTGTCCACTATTACAGAAATGCTATGCAATGTCTTGTGGGTCAGTTGTTCATCACTGGGGGACATGAAGAGAAAAAAATCCAAGTTCTCTTGAAACAATGCAACTTAAACAAAGCTTTATTAAAAATTCAGGTTAGTGCAGGGCACTGGACATTCCATTTCTGCTTTTACAAAAAGCTATGTAGGACTTCTACTTACCAAATTTAAGTGCAAACATATCACACATCTTATCCAATCTCAAACCTTTTTAGCACATAATCACAAACTCTGATTAATTATCTCACTTAGAGACTGGAAGTATTATTTTTGAAGCCTGGAAAGGGAAAATAGTTTCTTTATAATAATCCCAGAGGCCCATGGCAGCATCTGAATCATTTTGTCTACCAAAGCCTGACAGAGATAGCTTTATTTTTCTTCACAGCTAGTGGCCGGGATTTGGGTTTGCTAATTAATGCTGTGGCATTTGCTCTTGCAATGCTGCAAAAGGCCCAGGTTAAGGTTAGAGAGTTCAACATTCACACTGCACAGCATGTTGGCATTCCATTGGAAATCTGCCGAAGTATTTATTGTGCCAGGAATCTACTCAGTGTCATAGATTGGGCACAACCAGTGTCTTCAGTATGATGAGAGAAAGACTACAAATAGTACCTTCTATGAATGCAAAGGTTTCCATCTGGAAACCAGGAAATAAATTTTTACATAAATTTGAAACACTATGCAATAAAGTGATCCACCTTCAGTGGAATTTAGCAACTACAGCTCCGTGTCAGGAGAAATGGCAGATATGAAGCATAATTACCTTTTTCTTCCCTCCAAACTCAGTGTTATACAAACTAGGACTGACAAGTGAACAAAGAGTCTGAAAAAAAAGCAGGTTTTATCACCGCAGCTTGTTTGAAAACCCATCCCACAACTAGCTGGAAAATGCAGGGGCTTCTAGCCTATGAAGCAGACCTGAATTAGAGAGACAGCAATAGCTAAAATACTCGGCACAGCTACTTCACGTGCCTTTTGCAAAAGTTTATATGCTACTTGCAAGAAATAGACATGTCCATGGAAACAAAACTGTCAGCACTATTTTGCATCCAAAGGCCTCATGGCATTTTACAAAAGAAAGGAGCACCATTAACTTCCATTTTAGAAAGGAAAAAACAAAGATTAGTCTCAGATCAGCAGTACCAGCATTTAGATCACGCAGCCCTTGCTCATGCAGTTGTTCTCAAATCTTTCTCTTTTTCAAGTATGAAGAAAAACTGTTTTTTCAAGGCTTCAGTGGATCTGACCAAGAAATAAATGCTATTTAACCTGAAGAAGGTAGGATATAAGATCTAGAGAAGCTGAACACGTTAATCCAGAGCATTGCCAGCAAGCCACGAGAGGTGATCCTTCATCTCTACTCAGCCCTGGTGAGGCCACAGCTGGAGTGCTGTGCCCAGTTCTGGGCTCTTCAGTACAAAAGAGACTTGGAATTCCTGGAGCAGGTCCAGTGGAGGGCAACAAAAATGATTAAGGAATTGGAGCATCTCTCTCACCAGGAAAGGCTGGGGGAATTGGACCTCTTTTCCTCGAGAAGAGACAAGTGAGAGGGGACCTTGTCATTGCACACAAGTATCTAAGGAGGGTGCCAAGAGGAAGGATCCAGGCTTTTCTTAGTGGTGCCAAGCAATAGAACAAGAGGCAGCAGGCAGAAACTGATGCACTGTAAATTCCACCCAAACACAAGGAAGAATTTCTTTACTGTGTGGGTGACTAGGCACTAGAACCGGTTGCCCAGAGAGGGTGTGGAATCTCTGTCACTGGAGATACTCAAGAACTCTCTGGACACAATCCTGTGCAATGTGCTCTAGGATGACCAAGCTTGAGCAGAGAGGTAGGACCAGATGACCTCACTGCTGTCCATTCCAACCTTACCCATTACATGATTTTCTTAAAACAACCACCTGAGTCACCAATGCAGGAATACATTTAATTTAAGTAGCTGTTTAATAAATCTTAGAAAATTATAAAATAGTCTTTGGGAAACCTATACTACTGGCATCTGCTTAAAAATACGCATTTAATACAACATTGAATATGTTTTCCACATGATTTGATCAGGATGGTGAAAAGACAATGTAAGTGGCACAAACATGCATCTGCTGTGTTTAGAGAGTACCACTACAGATCACATAGCTCTGCCCTGTTTTCTCGTTCTCCATCTTGCCTAATTTGGACCTAAATAGAAAGTCTGAGAGTTGCCAAACTCTCAGCTCCAACAGACTGAGCTGATATTATCATACACCAGTTTCTGTTCACCCGTTGTAGCTTGGCTTTAGCATGCTGCAAAATCAAGAGTTCCCCAGTTTCTCAACAAGCCCAAACAGCAGCTCAGGAAGGCAAAAGAATTATCAGCTCTCCAGGACTATGGTTGCCCCATCCCTCACTATGAGAAGCTACTATCAGTCATTTCTCAGTTTGCCAAGTTATAACAACACAGATTGGTGGATTCTACCATTTTCTGTGAGGAAGCTCTGAGAACTTGAAACAAGAACTTGAATTTAGCAGATACACAGCATGAGTACTCAGGATGCATATTGTAGGCCAAGTTCTTGTATTAGAAAAAACTATTTGGCAAGTGTTACAAGTACAACGCTATTAATGCTCTGTAGCTGCATTCTAGGATGGAACTCTCACAGATTTGCCCTGGCAAAATTAGGTATTTAATAGCTTCTTAACCAGAGAGAAGAATTAAAATAGTGTTTCATATAGACTGTTGCCAAAAGTTACTTCTTGTAGGTTTGACCATAAATCTGACTCCCTCCTCTGCAGAGGATCTAGCAATTACAAGGCTGCCATAAACTAATTAAACTTCTGATCCTGTTAAATGCAACATCAAATCTCACCATAAAATCTGAAGTCAAAAACTTAGATCGCTCATTCAGTACAGTGATGACCGAGGCGAAATCTGTTCCCTAAACCATGCAAGATTTCAATGCTCTATATGAGATTGATTACAATGTAATTTGCTTTCCTGAGGAATAGAGTTTATATCTGTCTCTCACTACTTCGGGTAAGCATGTCTGCTTGTCTCTCACTTCTCCTTTGCAACAATGCTAAATAGGAACATTTCTGAAATTTCAAACAAATTTAATGGAATGAAAATCTTGCTTCCCACCTCATTGTTTGCAGCATTTACAACAGATAATCTGTGGAAGCGACTGACAATGCCAGCCAGACAATAGAAAAGAAAAACACTACTACGACAATACCTGGGAGAGCATCTCAGTTTTGCATATCTTTTCTTGGTAATTAAATGCCCAAATTCACTACCACCTTCGTGTGTCTTCACACCCTGGCTCCTAGGTACCCAAAAATTCAGTACCCCCATGTCTGTTTAACTCCATTACAGAGTACCCTCTACACAGAACTGGAAACATATGTTGACATTTACCTTGTCTTTTTCATGGCAGTGTAATGGAGTGCTTGAGTGAAGACATCAGAGAGCCACAGAAGCATAAAATGGCTCAGGTTGGAAGGGATCTTAAACATCATCTAGTTCCAATCCTCTGATAGGGACAGGGACACCTTTCAGGTTGCTCAGAGCCCCATGCTTGAACACTTCCAGGGATGGGGTATCCACAACTTCTTGGGCAACCTATTCCAGTGTCTCACCACCCTCACCCTTTCTAATATCCAACCTCAGTCTACCTTCTTTCATTTTGAAGCCACTCCCCCTTGTTGTGTCACTACTACATACCCTTGCAAAAAGTCCTTCCCCATCCTCCTTGTAGGCTCCCTTTAGGAACTCAAAGGCCACAATAAGGTCATCACAGAAGCTTTGTCTTCTTCAGGGCATAAAATCCCCACTCTTTCAGCCTTTCCCTATAGGAGAGGTGCTTCATCCCTCTGATCAACTTGGTGGCCCCTCCTCTGGACTCTCTCCAACAGGCTCATGTCCCTTCTGTGCTGGGGACCCCAGAGGTGGATGTAGTTCTCCAGGTAGAGTTTCACCAGAAGGGAGGGGCAGAATCCCCTCCCTGGCCCTGCTGCCCACACTGCTTTGGATGCAGCCCAGGACACAGTTGGCTTTTTGGACTGGCAGTGCCCATGGCTGGTTCATGTGCAGCCTCTCATCCAGCAGCACTCCCAAGTCCTTCTCAGCAGGGCTGCTCTCCATCTGTTCATCCCCAGCCTCTGTTGATACCAGTGGCTGTCCTGACCCAGGTACAGCACCTTGCACTGGTCTTATTTAAACCCATGAGATTCCCATGGGATCTGTATTGAGCCCATTTCTCAAATTTTTCCAGGTCCCTCTGACTGACATGCTGTCCTTCAGGGCATGACAATCACACCACTTATCACTGATGTCCATCAGGACTCTGAATGACTGACCACCACCTTCTGGATGCAATAACTCAAACATGTTATCTACCACAATTCTGGCTAACTTACACATAGAAGCCCTTCTTGTTATTCTTTGAGTCCCCTGCCAGGTTTAGTTCAAGCTTCATCTTGGCCTTCCTTACCCCCTTCCCTACACAACTGAACTTCATCTCTTCCCAGGTTACCTGTCCTTGTCTCCACTGTCTGTGCATTTGCTTCCTTCCCTTTTGTTTGACCAGCAGTTCCCTACTCAGCCATGGGGCTCTCTTGCCTTTCTTGCCTGATTTTGTGCTCCTGGAAATTGCTACCTCCTGCACTCTATGGAAGACTTTCTTAAAGACCTACCAGCTCCCTTCCACTCCCTCCCCTGAGGGCAGTCTCCAAGGGGATGCCACTGGCAATCTGCCTGAAGAGCTGTATTCCTTACCTGACCCATATCCCTCAGGACTGCAAACTCCACCAATGCATGGTCACTGTATTATTCATAGTTTTTAAAGCTGAACTAAAACACAGGAAATGAAAACCTCTTCAGTAAAATCACTTAGTTGCCAGTGGTGGCCACAGAATTTTTTTCTCTGCTGTTGCTATTAAATTATTATTACTAATGCGATTCTTATTATAAGGGTGCAACTGCAATTCATGTGGTTTAAAAAAAAAAAAAAGGCAAGAAGTATTTAAAATGCTGCTGCAACAGTAAATATCACCTCTGGCATATTTGTCCTGGAAGAACAGAGCACGATTTGGAATACCTAATTGAAATGTGCTACAGGAGATAAGGCTGGCTGCAGAGACTGACATTTAAAAGCAGGAGACACCAAACAAGACATTAAATATCACTGTTGCTGCCTCAAAGCAGAAAGCCACTTTCACAGAACTGAAGTTTTCTCCTACTCACCCCTCGCCCCTCCCCAAGTGACAGACACAGCAAGCAATTAACCCCTTCCCTGATGTCACCAGTAATACCACCCCCACAAAAATATAAAGGTTGCTACAATTTCATGCAGTTATTTCCTCCTGCAAATCACGCAGCCCTGCACGAAGCAGCATGTATTCCCTCGTCCCATTCCTTCTGTGCAAAATCTTGTTTCTTCCCTGACACATCAACATTTTGAATTCCAGCACACAAGATGCTGGAAACCAGGCTCTCCCCCTGCCTAGCCCTGCATGGCAGCATGTGCACCCTGTGCCTACTGGCCTCTGAGAAGAAGAGCCAGTAAACTCCTCCTCAACTGGAATGGAATCCAGGGGAAGTGCCAGAATACAGAGCTTATGAAAAAATCCTTGGCACACAAGGGATATTACAATATGTTTGACTGCTCAATCCTTTGCTGCCTTAGTCAGAAGGAGCACTAGTGCCTTTGAGTCATCTGATCTGGCGTTGTGGACAAGCAGCAAGGGATATAAATCCAGCAGATTCCATAAATACACAGTTTGCATCAACAACACTTCAAGCAAGGACTTAATTAGAAAGTTACAGTTCATTAAAAGAGCACCAATTAGCTTTTTCAACTATGAATTTTTTCCTATGCCAGGACAGCAAGGCAAAGATTGGGATGCATATCAGAACCAAGCACCTTGTGCTGCTCAGTGAAACATCCCAGTCTTGTTGAAGGAACAGCCCTGGTTAAAAAGATGGGTTTGAAATAGATGTTAGGAAATATGCTGTGAAGTTTCTGAGCCATTAGACTGTTCATGCCAATAGACTGATCACTGATCTTGAGCAAAATGGGAAATCCTAGCCTGAAAGAAGATATTTTTAAATTTAAAAATTAGATTTTTCATTTCAGGTTATCAATAAACACTTGCTTTCATATAGTACCAGTTGGTATCCCCTTGCTTCCCTGAAACAGAATGGGCCAAAGGAGGAAGTTCCTCTTTGTTGAGCAATACACCATGTGGAAAGGCCCATGGTGTAGCCAAAGAGACTGAGCAGCCCTGTTTTCCTGGAGCTATTCTAGTCACTCCTGATAGGCAAACAATAGTTCTGTTCTCCCCTGTTTTAAACTCAGACTTGCCGTGTAGGGTGTCATTCCTTTCCATATTGCAGCACACAGTGTATTTCTCTTCCATTAACCCCCTTTGCCCACTCCTGGAGCCATTTTATCAATAAAAACAATACACTGAATTAGTAAACTCTGGACCCTTGACTACTGCTTCCAGGAGGAAAGCTTGATACACAACAGAACACAGAAGAGAAATGCTCAGAAGTCTCATCAACCCTTATCACAGCATTTTAAATAAGCATGATAGAAAGATGCCTTAGATGAGAAATATCACCTATGATGCAGCCCTGCCTCATATTCAATAGTGTCCCAAATCAAGGGAGGTTTTTCTTGAGAATGCTTTAACTGTATCCCAAGAAGATATGCAAAACAACTACATGCAGATCAGATTGCAATGTCAGATATCCAACATGTGCCATTCTTTTCATAAGCACCTACCTGGTCATTTAAGGACTTGTAACAGTAAACAATTGCATAACATTTTGTTTTCTTACACTTCAGTGACATGGGTTACAAGTTTCCATTAGAAGCTACTATTCAAAGCAGGTGGCCACCTTATCTGTATGAAGTCCAGCCCTACCAGAATCCCTGCCCTTCTGCCCTCCTTCACACTACAAACTTAAATACACCCGAAACAGAAATATAACAAAAAAAAACAAATGAAAAAATCAGTCTGTGGTTTGAAGCATTTAGATGTGTTGCCAGCACACATGAAAATCAGGAAAGGAGGCTGAGGTCGGGGGTTCTCCATGTGTCACAGTATAATACTGTGATGTTTGAGATGCCTGTTAGGCACTGTGCCAACACCAGCACTCCTTTAGAACCAACTTCTGCCACCATAAACTGGCACCATGTGGAACACACTGCAAGACTGGAATATCTCTCTCCAGAGACATTCAGCTCAAGAGCCAAATGCAGGAATTACATTGATTACACAGGAAATCTGACACAGGACAGAAACAAAATGAGTGCAGTGCTATCAGTCAAGTCAGGAGAGAAAATACTTCTCAAGTCATTTGTCCAGGTGAGCTCACCTAGAGAAGCAGGAGTACTAGGAAGTGTGTTAGAAAGCTGAGACCCAAGTGTAGTTTTACAACTGGAAAAGAAGGAGGGGATGAGGCTGGGATTCAGAGACCTTCGTAGATTGACAGAGTCCTAAACTGACTCCAGAGTAGGCATACATCAGGAACAAGGAACAATTATTTTTTTTTTAATTAAAAAATTGCCTCTTGCCAGTTCACTAAAATGTCTGTTATTTTATGAATGGTTTTGAATGTGTCCACAAACAGGTCCTTCCAGAGAATCATGAAGAAAAACACATGTTTTAGGTACCAATTTGAAATACAATTTACTTTTTGCAGCCCCTACTTGACTTGGCATCTTGTAAGATCACTTCGCTTTGGGATGATCTGAGCAGCTGTATCAGGCTGACACTTCAGTGGGGATAGTGAGATTAATATCTCCTAATTTTAATTATAGAATGGTTTGGGCCAGAAGGTACCTTAAAGATCATCTAGTTCCAACCCCCTGCCATGGGCAGGGACACCTTCCACTAGACCAAATTACTCAGAGCCCCATCCGATCTGGCCTTGAACACCACCAGGGATGGGCTATCCATAGCTTCTCTCAACAACCTGCTCCAGTGCCTCACCATCCTCATAGTAAAGAATTTCTTCTGATACTAAACCCACCATCTTCCAGTGCACAGCCATTTCCGCTTGTCCCATCACTATACACCTTTGTAAAAAGTCCCTCTCCAGCTCTCTAGTAGGCTCCCTTCAGGCCACAAAAAGCTGTTCCTAGAACCTTCTACTTTCCAGGTGAACAATTCCAACTCTGAGTTTTCTCACAGGAGAGGTGCTCTATCCCTCTGATCATCTTGATGGTTCTCCTCTGGACTCTCTTCAACAGGTCTATGTCCCTCCTTTGCTGGGGACCTCAGAGCTGGATGCAGTTCTCCAGGTGGGGTCTCACCAGAGGGAAGTAGAGGGGCAGAATCACATCCCTTGCCCTGCTGGTCAAACTTCTTTTAAAATAATCCAGGATACAATTGGCTTTTGGGGTGCAAGTACACTTGGCTGGGTCATGTTGAGATTCTTGTCAACCAACATCCCAGATTTTTTTTCCTCAGGGCTGCTCTCAATCCATGTTTTACCTAGCCTGTATTTGTGCCTGAGCTCCCAACCCACATGCAGGACCTTGCACTTGGTCTTGTTGAACTCCATCTCTCTGCTAACTGTATAGGGAATTAGGGGAAGGTTTGTGAGGGGCAAACATGCAAACATGCACTGTGCTGTGTAAACCTGTCCACCTTATCTCTCAGTAGCTTCTAGCAGTTCTTCCCTTTTTTTTTTGTTCCCTTGGAAGTGCTAATGGATGATGGCAGAGAAGGAAGGGAAAAGGAAGGGAAAAAGAGAGCATTAATCACAGTTATGTACTTTTTTTTCCTCCTCTTACTAACTGAAATCCTCCCCAGTGACTCAGTTTTAGACTGCTGTGGCTTTAGAAACAGCCTGGACAATTAAAATGCTCTCTCCAGGGTACTTCCTGCAGCTTCCTCTTGCCTCCCAACTTGCATCTCATGGAAGAAGTGACCATCCCTCTATATGAAGACAGCCTAAACCAACAGGGGATTAGATTAACTTCCATTACCCATGAATTGTCTCTGTTCCCACATCTCTCTACTCCACTCTCCTAATCATTTTTAAAGAGACTTCTTTCAGTGTGTCTGACTAATATCAGCTTTTTCACTGCCTTTACAGGATATTGGATATTCTCCCAGCTGTGCAGAGCCATTTTAGGTCTACACAAAGCACACCCTAGCAAATTAACTTCTAGTGTATTCAGTGAATTGCTCTGGGATACCACTAATAGAAACAGTGCAACAGAGGAAGGAGGGAAACTAGGGAACTACCAGGCATGACACGAGCATGGAAGTCCCACAACGTCAGACAGAAGGAACTGGGAGAAGTCCCAAGGTAACACTAAGAAACAATTGACTGGATTAGTGAGGTTTGGTTGGTTTGGTGTTTTTTTTGGTTGGTTGGTTTATTCAGGGGTTTTTATTTTTTTTAATTATATGGTACAAGATTCAAAGAAAGCACATTTCTATGTGAACTGGCCTCCCCATTAAAGTATATGGAATGTCCCTCTCTCACAGCCAGAAGCTTAAATATAACTAGTATTCATAAGTTAGCACCACTATGAAGTTGAACCACATTGTTATTTAAGGGATGAAGTGGTAGGATTGGTTTTCTAGACTCTCCAACTGAAAGGCTAAGCATCAAGACAGAATCAACAGATCTGAGATGGACATGGCATTAAGTCTCTTCTGGCATGAGATGACCTTTCCGAAAAACACATTGGAAACACTGATAGTCACTGAGCACAAATGCAATTACATGGTGCTGCCAGTCAGAACAAATACACTGTATTGTGGCCACTGTGGCCAGTGAAGCAGAACAGACCCAGCCCAGGATGCCAGGCCTTAACCAGTAACTTCAGAATTCCTATTGCTATCCAGGCTCTTCTTCCACTCCAGGTGGGTGGCATTTTTTGTTGTAGGATATCTTTTTTTGCCCTGGGTTAAGCCTGTGGGTTTGCTTTTGCATACTGAGCTGTGCCTATTAGCATATTATCACACTAAGACTAGGGAATGCCTCAGCTCCTTACTGGAGATGGGGAGTATTTGTTTAAGGACAGAAAAAGTGATGAAACATATGCCCAGCTCTTGCTTTCATCTACCCTCTGCAATACATAATCATTGTGCTGTCTGTGACACCCAATTTGGCCTGGTCCTAAAATAAACTCAGGTACAGCCTGAGTTTTTCAGCAGGAGGTAAGAGCAGTAGCTGGTAAAACAACACAAGGACACCAATTGTCCAAGGTGCTTCCCAACATCACCCACAAGCAGCTGCTAAACACCAGCTCATGACTATGACTGCTAAGCTTAGCAGGATTTGCTTCCTCATCGCTCAGCACCCTTCTACCCTTTATCCTCCTATCTACAGGAAGAAGATGCACAAGTGAACTTTTGGTTGTTCATTAGGTATCATTCTCCCATACTTCTTTGCAAAGTCTGTGGCCAAACAGGGTCTTCCTCCTCCTACCCTCTGCCTCTGCATCATTCCCACCTCACAATCATCTTTTTTGCCAGCATTCTAATCTCAGCAGTGTCTGAGCCAAAGCTTGCTGAAATTAGTGAACAGTTGAGATCAGTTAAAAATTTCAGAGATTGTCTTAGGAAGAGAGTCATGCAATGTGCTCAGTAGAGCATGCTAGTGTCCCAAAGGGTGTCCCACAAGCAGTTGTACAACTATGGCCTTCCTCTAAAGCCCAAGACTGGGTACTAGGAAATGTGATTTTTATTCGTGGCTTGTCTAAAGACACATATGATGACAGACAAGCCATTTAACCTCTCTCTACCGCTTTTCCTGCATAAATAATACTGAAAAATATGAAAAATGATCAGCTATGATTCTCAAACTCAGCTTTATCTGTAAAACAGAGGTTCATGGGAGCAGTGGGCACAGAAGGACAGTCCTTAGCCTTACTGCTGGAGAAAATACAGTGATTGATGTATTGTCAGACAGCTTCTCCCTAAGTCACCAAAGTCTTTACAGTGCCCCAAACAGCTGAAGTTAGAAGACAACTAATAACTCTACTGTGGGCCATTATAGGGTTTCTAATCCCATTTCCTCCCAATAAATCTTTCTCAGGTCTGTAAGGGTCTAATGAGCACTGTCAAACTGAGGTGAACTATGAGCGGTGCAGCTGGACAAACTGGACCAAATGGCTTCCAGTAATGAGCACACTGGCCATCAGGGGACAAGGTCTCCACAGCCAAAGTTAGAAACTTCAGAGAAACCCTGAGGTGAATGTTACGATGGTAACATCGTACAACAAGAGCCAGAACTGCTAAAAAATGACATGTTCCTTTGGAGCCTCTTCTGAAAGGCCAAAAAGCTTGTGCAGCAGTGTGAACATGCATGTCATCACTTCCCTCTGGGAAGGCAGTGCTGAATTTTGTTGTTTTGTTTCAGGTTTTGCTGACTTCCCTGCCTGGAATAATAAGCCAGATGGAAGGTCTGATTTTATAGGATGAGAGCAGTGTGCAGAAGTTAACAGTGGAGACAAAGTACCATGGCAGCAAAGGAAAAAAATTCATGGGGTGATGTTCAAAGGAGGACTCCAGGTTAAAAAGGAGGAAGCGTTGTCAGAACCTTTGGTATAGGGGAATGCAGAGCACGTAATGAAGACAGCAGGATATCCAAAAGCACAACACAAGAATGAATGCATAAAATGAAGAAAAATCTCCCTCGGAAAGGACAGTGCCTTTCAGACACAAGCACTTTTTTCTGCTTAAAAGAAAGGATATCCACACCCATTCAAGCAGCTACAACTCTCTCCAGGACTGAGCACAGGTTGCCTCATGAGGTGGCTCCAGCTGGGTCTGTGTCCCCAGCACCCAGAGAACACCTCAGCAGGAAGGTAGAAAGGATTTTTCAGGTCTCCCCTTTATAATTAACATTTCACAATCTTAGCTAAAAGAAAAAGGTAGATCAATCTCTGGTACTTTTTCATAACAACGTAGTACAAGTGGTGAGTAAAAGCCCAGCCCTTTCAGCACGTAGTATACCAAAAAAAATGCTTTACAGTTCTAATCAAGTCAGACTACCTGAGAGTTAGGTCTATGCAACTATTGTATTCGCATTTTATAAAGAGGATATTATAAAGAAACATGACAGAGGAACAGGCACAGTACCAATATTTTTAAAGACCGAGTGCCCAAACGCAGAAGTCCATACAATTTTCAAATGTCAACAACAAGCAAAGCTCCAGATGCTCCTACAATCTGAAAATGCAGCTATCATCAGGACTGCCTGCTTACAAAAGAGCAGCACCTCCTAACCTCATCTAACTCATTCCCACATCCCTTACAAATATTAACAATTGGAACGTCTACAGGACACTCAACTTCAAAGAGACTGAGATAGTACATAGGATTCATTTAGTCTATGTAAGAGGGAGGAAAAATGTTACTTTTCAATTAAATGATAAGACAAACATTGTGAAGAATTGAGTTTTTTCCTTAAATTATAGTCCTAATTCGGTCATTACACATAATTATTAAATTTGCACGAAATGATTAGATAGACTTTACTTACAAAAGAGAAATGAATGGAGCTGCTAAGGTTGGCATATGTCACTATTTAAAATAAAGACCACAAGTCCTCCTTGGTGTGCAGGCCTGTTTGTGCGTGCATTTGCACCAATATCCATTTCAGACAGCTCCATGTTTCAATACACCAAATACCTAATGAAAAATACCATCTATATTCACCTTCGAGCTTTTGACATGTCCTATTCACAGGGACCATCATGGGTGATGTAGAACATATATTTGTGCTCAATTTAAAAATAAAAAGAAAGAAACACAACAAATGAGCAGAATTTGGAGAGATAATTGAGTTCTTTCAACAGGGAAAATCAGCAATGCTGCAAGCAACGCAACAGCACAGTAAAATGCTCTGGATAGAACAGACTACAAGGAAATTTCCAAAACAGATCAAAGCTCTGACCTATCAATAAAAAGGGATAGTAAAAACATCTTCCACTATGTACTTGGCCACTAGGTCATATGCAGTAACATATATATTCCCCTTACTGGAAACTATTTTCTTCACTGGTGGTAACAATTGTCACATTGAAAAGGTGCAATCTTAAGCATGTCAGAAATTTTATTTCTCAATTACCAGGAAAAATAAATCTACTTCAAAATTCAGTTTTTCCTCCTCTACCTCTACTCTGCTCAGCATGATGTACTTAAATGTGAAATATGGTGTAGTTTAGCAAGATTTTATAAAAGAAGTAAAAAGAACAGCTGAAGAAGGATGCTTGCTGTGCAGAACAGCAAGCTTTCTAGGTCTTACAAAACCAGACTCTTACATATTCACAAGAACACTTATCTCTGGAAGCATTTATGACTAGATAGATGGAGGCTTCTAGGTACTCCTACAGATCTCAAAGCAAACATTAAATGCTGCAGAGCCCTCCTGCACAGCAATGGTTGCTGCTGTTTACAGAGGAGCACAGAGCGCTGAAGTGACAGGAGCTGTACCAGGGGCTGCAGCTGTGCTGGGGACAGACAGTACAGGAGGACTGACAGCCACTGCAGGTGGGGGAGCAGGCATGTCTGCCCACCAGAGGAGGTGACCAGTCTGGCATTTTGAATTTCCAACACTAGCCTGCACCAAATTAAGCAAACTATTCAGCAGCTGCAAAACTGCAGAGGCTGCTGAAAACCCGGAGTGATATTCTTTGTTTATTCAGCAAGGCCACTTAACTGGAATGGGTAATACACCAAGGCCTCACCACAATTAATTGACACATTCATTGACAAACCATTGCCTCCAGCTGCCTGATGCCAGATGCTGACAGTTCTTATGGACTCCCTGGTTGTCCTCTACCCACAGACACATCCTGCTGCAGCTCAGGCTGTCCTGGGGACACGAGCACTTTGCAAGAGAGTTCACCAGAGAACTTGCTTGTATAACATAACTGTTTCAGCCTCTCTGCCACCAAATATCACCCTTAGCCCAGGATTTCTGCAAAGGGAAAGCAGCAGGCTCCATTTGGAGCTCGGGAAGGCAAAATGGAGGTTCTACAGCAGCTAGGGACCAAGGTAGAATATTAAACACTCCATGGCTAATCGAGCATCTTTTCAAATTAGCCTGACTGCCTTATTTGCTCTATTCAGACAGAACAATGAGCTGAATGTTACAAAGCATCTGCAGCACTGAGCCCCCACAGGCGCCCTCCCCCTCCTACTGTGCTGGGCCATGGCTGTAATACTTTTGCAGAAAGAAAACCTAGGCAGACTGGGCTTGAGAGCCCCTCTTTGCTCATCTTTCCCCACTTGGTGCTAGTAACATCCATTGCCACGTGCCAGTCGCACAGGAACCACTCCCACCTAAACACATTTTGGTGGCTACAACTCCTTATACATAAAACTTTTAATTCAAAAAAATAAGGCTTACCTTTTAAATCAAGAACTAGTAAAGAGTATCTCACCAGGTAAACCACCTCTAATTATTTTAAGACAAACACGTTTCATTTGCAAATAAAATGGGTACAAATGTGTTAAATGCACAGGGATGGTTTGACTCAGGTCAAGGGTAAGTCTGTAAAAATCTATAGCTCATGATGTATATAGAAGGCCAGAGGCTGGAATGATCTCATAGGCCCTTTGCAGTTGTAGATTAAAAATTTTATAAAACATTATTTCTCTGACTCCTCACTGCTCCAACCTACATCCATGCTCATCACCACACACAGTCACTGTATGCCTGCCCCCAAACCAAACCACGGAAACTACTGATCAAAAAGAAAGCATGAACAGCACTCCCTGTCTCACTGCCTGTTCCTCCCAGCCTTGCTGGGTCACCAAAACATCAGCACTGGAAATTAAAGGTATCCAGTATAAACTGAAGCTAGAGAGAGCTTTCTACAGAGCAGCTGTAAGAACTTTTTTGCAAACAGGGCAGAAAAGTGTAATGAGTTCAGAGCAAGCACTGCTTAATTAGGGAAGTATGAACTGTTGTAGCTTCTTCAAAACTCCACTCATTCCAAAAGTCCCCTGCAGAGCAGCCAGGGCTGCAGCAGACATCCTCTTACCTGTGGAATAAGAAAGGAAAAACCTCTTCTGTTTCTCTTTGTGCATGTTTCCACAAAATGCCTGTGGCAGAAAGGCCCAAGGAGAAAGGAAGTGAAGACTTCTTCAGAATACCAGACCAAATTTGGAAAGGTAACCATGATTTTCAAATCAGAGCAGCCTTTTGCTCACCTAAACATAACCTAAAGAGCAGGTTGTTAGCCTCTGCTATTGACTCAAAAGTCATGAATTTCAGGAGCAAGGAAAAAATAGCACTAGCACCAGTGATCAAAGAATTAAGGATGTATCCTCCAGTTTTTGATTCACCTGGGATCTAAAGAAACCCATTTAAGAAATGCCTGCTGATAAGCCCACCAAGAGACACACAGAGGGTAAGCCAAGGGAGACTTTGATGTGCTTTTGCATTATCTGCACCACTGCTTCCTCACCACACCAACATGCTCCAAACTCCCCTTTTCTTCCAGCTCACCACCCTCCCAGTACTTTTTAGAAACATTTTTGCTTTAATTTGCTTGAATGAAACAATCCCCACTCCTGCTGAAAAAAGAAAACCAGTAATGACTCTGAATGTCTGCCTAGTTTAGGAAAGCTAATGTTGATTTGGACAACATCACGTGCCTAAGGCAGACCTGTTTGTTTACATCCTGAACTCTGCTTGTTACTCATCTTAACAGCATCCCACGTTACTGGCTGCACTGCAACAGCCTCAAAATCTTTACAGTGTATTGACTATCTTGAGAGTTGCCATATGCTTTCTCTAACTGTTAGATTAAAAATTTAAGATCTGACACTGATCAGTTCACAGCATTTGTTCATTCACCTGAAAAACAGCTGCTGCGTAAGAGCTGCTATGGTTTACTTGCAACAAAGGCAGTTACTTTTAGCTTTCCTCTTAAAAAAAACAGAATAAATTATCTAACATAAAAAAACAGTGGAAAATGACATATTTTGAAAGAAAGTTTTGGTGACTGCTGTTATTTGATGCATTCAGAAACACTCTTTCAAAATGATGTTTGGAAACATGATGCATGAAACAACTAAGGCAAGATGTCTACTGAAGACTTTGAGCCCAGCAGACACCAATGTGTCAGCTTTCTGGGTTTGCAGTAACAGTTGTCTGTCTTCTCAGAGAAACAGGTTGAGGACTAAAATGACTTATTTTTAACTGATTATTCATATGAAATGAAAATTTCAAATTCAGAAATAGATAAGACAGATGACCATACAGTCTAAGCAATGTTTTCAAGAAATAAAGGTTTTGACATTCATACTTAGGAAGATTCTCAATCTTATTTCAAGTTAATCTAAGGTATAACTTCCAGAGAAGAAGCCCATTTTGAAATGGCAGCCAGCATTAAATCTTGAGAAATCTGATGCAATTAAGTTAACATAACAGTAAGTACCATAAAGTAAATTATTGTTGCTGCTATAAAATTTTGCATGTGTAAGATTGCTCTGTAATCTTCATAGACAGAGAAACATCCAGAAAATATAATTTCATCCTCTATTTGTCTACTGCTAACCTGTGTCTGACATTCTTCTAGGCACTTCCTCACTTTCTCATAAAGCAAGGGAGAGTAAAAACGCAGCAGACCGCACTTCAAAAAAAGAAAATCCTGTAATAGTTCTGAATTCTCTGTTATTCACATCAATTTATCCCTTCAGCAGTAAGACAGCATTCAGCTGTCACTGATCTGACCTACAGTCTTCCAACATTCACAATGGGTAGCTCTTCCCTGTTTGAGTAAAAGGCCTGCTAAAACTGATTTATCCTGTACTGCCTTCTGTTTGGTTAGTTACGGTGCCATTCAGTTTGTTACAAGAAATACCTCAAGCTGCTTCCATAATCCAAACATGCACAAGACAGTCAAAAGAGACTCTGTTGTCAAGCCCATCAATGTATTAGTTACACCAAGTTCCAGCAGCTTTGGCATATAGCAGGTCATGAAAATGGGCTCAGACTTCTCATAGGCCTCATGTTATTATCACTTGATGTAGAGCTAGAAATCAGTTTAAGAAGTTTGTATTTTCAAAGCTGTAAGACAGATAACCAAGGGTGACTGAGTTCACAAGGCAGAAACAAACAGCCCTTCTTTAGCTCATCAACCTTCCTAGATACTCTTGCCCCAGAGTACCCAGCCCAAATACCAGCACTCTGAGATGAACCCTCCCTTGTTCACCACCTAGAATCATCTGTCTCCAAACTTTTATCACTGCCATGAGCACACCCCCCTGCACTAATCAGCTCTGCAAACATTAGAGTTCACTCTCACACATAAAATACAGATTGAAGGAAGTCCTCAAGCTGCCCCATGGAGATCCAGGTTCACTCCTGACACCAGTGCTTCAGCTTTCACATCTGACTTCTACAAAACAGCCTCTGTTCATGGGTGTCTACTGCTCCTGACACAGCTCCTTCACATGCTAGAGGAACTAAGACTTTAATGGTACAAAGATAGTGTTCATGCTTGTTTCCCATGTTTGCCCCTTGTGAAGAATCTCTCAGACAGCAACACCACCAAAGGCCGTATGAAAAGATGTTCTTCCTTTTCCTCAGCGAACTGCCAGAGGCTTTTAGGAGAGCAAGCACAAAAGGCTCTCCTGACATTGCATCCCCCAGATTTGACTGTTGAAGAAGGAGGCCAATATGGGACCTCTTCCCTCCAGCACTCAGTTGGAGGCTGGAGACAGTGTTGGGCAGAAATCATCACAGACCATGTAATACAGTGTGCCTTGCTTTTATACTCTCTCACAGACATCCACTTTTGGATGCTGTTGGAGAACAGAAACGTGTTCTGAGTCATTATGGCCACCCATGTTCATCTAATGATGGACAGCTGCCATCACCTACTCTCCTCTTTGAGCAAAGCCTGATGCAATTCCTCAGCTGAAGCAGGAAGCCCAAATGGGAGTGCTGCAACTCTCTTTGTCCTGACCTGGCCCAGTGAAATGACAAACTCTGACTTTCACAGTAAACTGTGACAGGAGCATTACAACATGAGGTCTGTAAGAGCCTGTGGCTGAAAACAGACAATGGCTTCAGTATTGCAGGAAGAGATTGGAAGCATCTTCTGTTCCAATCAGCTCAGTGTGGGACACTGTACCATTTGTCATGTTGAAGGAAATGCAATGCTTCTGTAACTAGGCAGGCAGCACTTCCTCATTGCCTTAGCCTCAAAGCAACAGAGATCTTTGCTATTTAATGAAGATAGGAAGCAGAGAGCTGGAGAGAATTTTAAGGTGGGTGGTCTTGTTTGAGCCATTCTCATTAAGCTGTATAAATACTCAGCCTGGCCAACCACTGTTTTCATGGCTGTACCAGCTGGTCACAAAAATTAAGATAAAAAGAAACCAAATGAAGTTCTTTCCTGTCTGTGTAGAAATTTAAACTGATGGATGAGCCACAAATGCATGAAATAACATACTTCTAAGTCTCCTATCATAAGCATATGTCTACATGTGCTGGCATTTTTCCACAAACAGCTGCACATTCATATGAACTTATCAGAAAATCACCAAATCCTCTATTGACAGGTTTACTCTCACATTTGCACAGAATTTCACTTCTACATAGTATGACAAACTCCAGCTCACCAATTTACACAAGCAGTGATGTAGACATGCCCTCAAACACTAAATCTGCCACTTACCCTTCTCTTTTTCCTCCCCAAACAGGCAGAGGCACAGTTACAGGCATATACAATTCCCATGTGCATTCCTAAAGACCCTTCTGAGATTCAGCCACTCCACATTTGTCCTGAAATGAACTAAAAGGCAATGCCAAACCCTGAAAAAGCAATGAGCATAGCTGTTAAAAAGATATTCAAATACATGTATTCTCTCATAATCATAGTCATTCCTAGTTAAATCAAAAAGGACAGAAATTTGCAGAAGAACCAATGCTAAGTAAGAACCTTGTTAAAACAGTGATGACAACAGACTGGCTTTGCAGGAGAGCTCTTGGTTTGGAAGGAATCTGCAAGAACATTGCACAGTATTCAATTTTAGACCACATCTCACTTAATACCCATATTAATCTGACTAGGCACAGGACAGGAATGTGCTAAAGTAATTCACTGGCACTCAGGAAGGAGATTCTGTTAATACAAAGGAGGATCACACTATCCCAAGGATGGGTTGGATCATCATTAGGACTGGAAAAAAACAGAAATAGTACGTGACACAATATAGTGCTTATTTCTGACAATCAAATGCCATATCCACATCCCTCCTATGGATCCTATCAGCAGCAACAACAGCTCTCCAGACAAGCCTGGCAGGCTGCATCCCCCTCCACAGCCACTGTCCTCTAGGCACTAAAGTGCTCCCTGGTCATCAGCAAGGATGACTGCCATTGGAGTATCTCCAGGCTTTCCAATATCCTAAAACTTACATTTTCTGTGGCAAATTTACCCCAAAACCTCTAGCTTTATCTTGCCTTCATAGCTGAAAACATAACTATGCTAAAGAAGAAATTAAAGCCAAGCAAGTTTCCCTTTGCACAGAAATCACATGAATGCACCACAGTGAATCTGGATTATATTAAGGATGAAGAAGCCCAGAATAGTTCCTCAGTTATGCTGGATGATCCCCAAATCATGACAACTCTCCTGCTTATCACCTTGTTTCTATGCTGTCCCTGCAGATCAGGATGCTGGAGCCCATGGCCTTTGGCAGGTGATCAGTGCCAACCCCAGAGCAGACAGAGTGACAGGGGCCTGCTGAATGAACTAGAGAGCCTGGTAACACACAGGGACAGAGGACAAGGGGACCTCAATGCTGCAGGCTGTTTGGCAAGCCTTGGGCTGAGGAGCCCACTAATACAATCCTTCAGGAACCATCTCAACCCAAACAGGTATGGCAGAGCCTCAAGGAGACAATCCAGCATCGAGGACACTACACAAAGAATAGTTATCTTCTGTGCCTGCACACCCCTGAATCCAAACCCTCCAGTTCCAAGAGCAGGCACCATGAGCTGCTTTCACCAGGTTATACCTGGGGAAACTGAGGCAATGGTTCAGCAAGTGATCAGCAAAAAAAAAAAATAATAAAAGGTATCAGGACAGAAACAGCCTCATTATTTCACTGACCACCCACAGCACTGCTTTAGTCAGAAGTCCCTCTACAACTGATGATTTGTCATACAAGAGTCCCCAATAATTTCTCTGGTATGTGGCCTGTATTTATTTTTGCCCACACCTCCTCATTAGCATGTCCTTGCTTGTTCCTGTGCCCCATTTCTCTGGCCTGTGTCATTATACTTCTGTGTGCCATCCACAAAGCTACTCCTACTTCTCTAAGCAGCTCCAAGCAGCACGTTATTCATCCTCCACACAGTCCTGCAACAAGCTGGTTCTCACCAGCATCAGGAGTCAAAAACAGCAGAATGGGAAAAGGCATCCTTGGAACCACAGAGCCAGCCCTTATTTCATACCATAACAGAGGGCCTGAGAGAAATTAATTTAGGAAGAGAGTAGGCACAAAGGCAAAATTCATGAGTCTTCCATTTGATTACATTTCGGAGACAAGATTTCTTTGGTTTTTTTTTTTTTTACTTCCCTTCTATCTCAAACATATACAAGAATAAAAAGGATAATCTGGAGCTGGAAACTATTTGAAAACCAAAGGAACTCCAAAAGAAATTAAAATTAGTTAAATATTTATACAGTGCAGCTCTAATTAAATTAATAGGGCTGCAGATGTGTGGAGGAGATCAGCAAACTACCTTCTTCACCCTAACCCTCTTATTCAATTAACACTGCAAAAATTTTAGCTAATTACTGACAGAACTGAAGCTACCTTTAAAAAGGCAAATCAGAACCAAATAAATGAAACAAATAGAATAACACCTTGCAAAAAAAAGAAGAATTGACTCCTCCTTCTCAGCACACGTATCATGCAGTAAATATTTAAGAGCAGCACACATCTTTCCATATAAAGCCCCTCAAGTTCTTACACTCCTTGGGAATTCCTGAAACAGGATCAGCAAGCAAACGCTGACAAACCAGATATACAGCTACATTCACTAAGTGTAAGCAGTCTTTCTTTCAACCATTTTGCCCAACAATCAGCGTTATCACCAAGTGCAAGTGACAGATCTGGACAACTCTGTATGTCAAACCCTTATTCTTCACCTCTCTGCCATGTACTGGAAACTGCAACTGAGTTAGGCAGTAACCCTTTCATGGATGTACCGAGTTGAGTGTGAAAGAGTCAATCTGCTGCATTCAGACATTAACAGATTCCTCCCTGTGAGGAGAAAACCAGGTTGCCAAGTCCTGCCCAGTGGGTATCCTAAACACTAAACTGCATATCCATGTTTATGCTTTTATGCTTGTTTGCTCCTACTTTGCTCTCACACATCACGACTATTTAATTACTTCAAGCACAGAAGAGAGTCTTCAGAAACCAGCAAAAACAGTTATACCTTCCACTGCAAAATAATCTACTGGCTGCAGCAGCCTGAGAAATGCTACATAACCAGTGGCTCCCATAGGCAGGCTATGTGCTGCAGCCAGACAAAAAGGGTGGCTCCCATCATTTCCATGAGCAGGTTGGGACTGTACTCCTGAGAACAATTAGTGCCAAGATTATGGATCCCAATAGACACAAGCTACACATGGGCACTGAGCAGCACTGTCAAGAGAAACAACCCTGCACAGAGTTTTAGGCACCTTAGGAAATAGAAAACAGCAGCCTAATAACCTCCAGCATAAGGCAGTAGTGGGGAAAATTAATTAAAGGACTTGGAAGATCTGTTGAGGTTTTGAGCACCTGAGAAGCAGTTAGATGGCACCCAGTCACATAATTTCCTTTTGTGGATATAGTTCAAAGTCTTATTTGCTGATGTTTATCACAAAGATCCCAAGTATTTTATATGACCTCACAGGAATTCCAGGATGTATTTCCAAAGACAGGGGTGCACACACCCAAGATGCTAGATACCGCTTAATAAAAAGCAAGAACATGTATAAAATGTTTCAGTGTCCAAATTCTCCAGATCACAATGCACTACACCTTCCAGTGTCTCACTCACTCTCACCCTAGGGCAGAGAGAAGAACAAAAGTTGTTCCTTGATACAGCACTACAGGGAATTCCCACAGTGGCCCTATATGTAAGGCTAACCTGCAATAGAGATTCTCCCTCCTTATCCCCAGCTGAGATTAAATGAAGCTATATGCTCAAAATTATACAGACAGTTACAAGCAAAACCAGAAATACAGATAATACCTTTCAACCCTATTCTGGACATCAGAGACAAACTCTTCTGGCATCTTTGTGCCTCCCTGTTTCTGACCTAAGATACTTAAGTTCATCTTGAGTGCAAAAAGTATCTGGATCACCTACTTGCCATGGATAATGATGTGCCACAAGTAACACAACTCCTGTGGTTTTAATTCAGGAAGATACAAAACTACCTTGTAGAGAGAAGAGGAGAAACAAGAAAGCCTTGCAAATTTTTTACAATACCAATCACCTCAGCTCCTCCTGTTCTAGTTCTGCCTCTAAACCTTGTCACTATTTCCATGGCTCTAGCAAATAATGCTCATCAGATCTCAAAAGGCCATTTAGATCACACCACAGGCCTCTGTGCTGTACCAAGAAGAAATTTTCAAATATCACTGTCCTCAAAGAGAGACTGAGATGCACAAAGGATACAAAAAACAACAGAAGGATTTCAAGCACAAGTAATAAGAATATTGTGAGAAAAAGATCCAGAGACAAAAACAAAGTTCAGCATTTCCACCATCCATGTATCAGGAAGCAAAAGTTAGCCTTTTTATCAGCTCCAAACTAAACTAGCTACACTCCAGTCCCCACAAAGTATAACTAGCACTGGTTACCAAAATCTTCTTGCTCTGTCCATAAGACCTAAAGGGTCCAGAATGCCATGAATTACTTGAAAAATACCAAACACCACAATCACTGATTAATAATAAAAAGAGAAACAAAAAAAGGAATGGGTCCCAGAGAAAATGAAATGAGGAAAAGCCCTCAAGCATAATTTGAAGAAAGTAGAGGCCAAAGGTAGAAAGAGAAAAGCAAATGTCTGGAGACATTTAAAACAGGACAGCTGGGTGAGACTGCTTTCTGCCTTGCTCATAAAGGCCCCCAGCACATCTCTTTGCTTTGACTGCTTCTTTTTGCCAAAGATCTTGTTTTCCTCCTTGTCATCATTGCGGGCTTTTTCCCCCTTTCTCCCTCAGAGCAGCTGTCACATTTACTCAGGTCTCATGAACTGCTGTGCTGCGGGTGCGTGTGATTAATTATTCCGTTAGCCTTCATTAAGTCAGCGGATTGGCACCCTGGTAGAGAGGCAGCGGGACCAGAAGGAGAAGCTATTGAGAGCCAGCAGGATCTGTGTCCCACAGTTTGTGTGGTTTTTGGGCGTGTGAGCCTTTTATCCTCAAAAAAGCAATATCTGAGTGGTTTTTTTATGCTTTGATAAACCACAAAGATTCTGCCTCAGCGCATGCCAGGCTCAGTAAAAAAAAAAAAAAAAAAAAAAGAAAACATCAAAAAACCACCACCACCACACCAACAACAAATCAAGGTCCTGGAAAATCTAACTACCCCAATTATCCTTTTGCTGTTGCCTACTTAGTTTTGTGCACTGGAAACCAAAAAAGCTAGTGTCATTAGCAGAACTGATCATCGTTTTTGTCCTCGTGCCACTTTAAAGAGATAAACCAAAATTCCCAGTTGGAGCAGTCTGCTTTCTTTTAGGATCACCAAATACACCTAAAATGCTTCCCTTCCTACTTCACAGAAATACTGGTTGGTCTTGCAAGAGCCCAGGGAGAGGAGCATTATGGAAGGCAAAAGAGACTCCATTTTGTTTGCTCCATGGCATTAGCTTCTCCCACAAAAGAACATGGGACATGTTCTCAATGCTCAAAGATCATAAAGAAAGCTCTGTTTCTATTCAAGTTGCACATATTCATCTCAGCTGTTTCTACCTGTCTGGAGCTTAACCAATAACTGAGACCAAGTTTTCAATACTTCATAAGATATAATTGCAGCCAAAAATCTTCATAATTCTGCTAGTAACTCTTCACTCTGCACTACTGAAAAGAATACAATTTCTGCAAGTTATGACATGTCCCTGTTTTCTTTGGAAAGATTCACTACAGATGTTGTTGGAATTTCTTCTCAAAAGCTCTCCGGCTCAAAACACAGAAATTCAGTTTTTGACATGATGATATTGTGTTTTACTAGTCATACATGAACACTCTGTGGAAGAGAATTTGAATTTAGGAAATAGGGTAGTTTGACCACTCTAGTTATACCATGTGGTTTAATCAACAGAGAAGCCAAAAACCAATCTTATCCAGAGTTTTTTTTTGTTTTAGTCACCATTAAGAAAAAAATCCCAAATTAATATAACTTACAGCTCATTCTTTGCAATTTCAAATCTCAAAAATTTGGTTTACCACAATTGTAAATATTACTATACAGCAGAGAACTAGGGTGCCACAGTTGCCAGCTACACCAAATCCAGATGACTGAAGGATGTATCCAAATTATGGCTTAAATTACTCCAGAGTAGCCTCAAGGACCCCAGAATAAGCAGAATCCATTGACCCCATTTGAGGAAGAAAATACCAAAATGTCTCTCTGGGGAAGGGGTACAAGTGACTCAACATGGGGAGCTTCAACAGATTGTTTGAGACAGAGAGATCAGATAAAAGTCCAATAGAGCAGATGCTATAAGAGGATTAGGGCAAGCGGATTAGAAGCCTTGAGAATACAAAGATCATCAGACTCATGATTCCTCTTTAAACATAATCAGGAACAAGTATCCCAACTTCCCCTACCACTAACAATGCCCCACGTCCTTATTTACTCTCTCCTTCCTCTTCTGCTTCCCAATCTCCCTCTCAATCGTTTTATGTTCCTGAGAGGTTCTTAACATCATGTGACAGATTTGCATGAAGTCAAGTACAAGTTTCTAGAAATGTGGCAGGATCCTCTTGGGCTAGGAGCAGCAGACTATGAAGCTGGCCAAGGACATACCAAAAACCTCAGGTCCTGATAAAAGCTGATCCTAGGTGGGTGGCAAGCAGGAATGCCAGATACCAGGGAGAATGCAAGCCCTAAATGGATGAGGCCAACTGCTTTTCCAAACATTCTACTGTCCAAAAACCTGCTGTTTACATGACAGCATCACCTGTGTGTTACACTACCTTCAGCTCTCTTTCAAGTAATTTAGTTATGGCTGAAGAGCCCACCAGCACCCACTGAATAACCTTCATCAAGTTACACAATACTGCTCTTGACTCCCAACGTTGTATCCATCCAGTTTGGGCTGTACTGAAAGCATCAATCCACAGGATTTTTCCAATTATCTTCTAAGAGCATTTACAGATCTAAGTGTTGGGAAAGATCACTATGTACTGAGGACCAGCAGTAGGAAGCTATGAAATGTATCCACAAAGTATGCATGTTTGACATTTGCTTAACTTGTCAATATAAACCCAGAGGCATCCAAAAGCACAGCAGGAAATATGCTATTCACAGGACCAGCCACACTATGGAAAGCAAGAGTTTAAGTAAACAACTGTGCATATGCTATAGGCTGAAATAAACAATCTTTTCCAAACAATTATGAATCAACTCAGAGTTTGTATGTAATTCATGTGCTGTAAAAACATCTGACTTAATCAAATAATTTGAAGCACTATACAACAATCCACTCAATTCCACTTTAAGTAAATCATGTCACCATCAGTTTCACAGGGCCTACAAAAAACCCAAACAGTCCAGAAGCACTCATTGTTGAAGTGAATCATGAAGTCAACCTACATTGACTCCATGAACATAAATATGCACATCCATGGCTAAGCACTCTAGCTAATGTCACAGGGGGAAAACCTCCTACATACTAAGCCATAGTCTCTGGAATGGGAGGGTTCCATCTTCTAGAGATCAATTGCATTTTGACATACTATACTTAGCTCTGGGTATTGTCTCTGAACTCCTCATGACCTCTCCTGATGCTTTCCAAACTGATCTTGCAGTTCAGGTCACACAGAGTTTTCCTCATGGCCTAGGCTCCAGATCACTCTTATCAACCTCCCCTCCCAAAGCCTGGTTTATGTGTGCTTTGTGTTTGTAAGCAAATATAAGTAGATCTTTAATTCCATGTTCAGTAGAAGTCATAAATCACCACCCACCCTTTCTTTACCAAAATTCTCCAACTTTGGTGCCAAATGAGAAAAGTGGTAAAACACCCCTCAGGATGTTTCTGCCATCAGTAGATTTGGCCCATGCCCATCCCTTATCAGAAGGAATTCAACTGTTTATCACAATGATTGAAAATATACATGTGTCACCTCAGCTTTGCACATGACCTCTGCTTACTCACCTCTTCATGATAGCTCTTGGTGTTTGGCCTTCCTCCACAGAACAAAGAAAAATCAGGTACCATAGTTTTCACCAATCAACCTTACCAGCTTGTTGGGTTTTCTTTTCAGTCCCAGCAACAGGGCTGTGTGGCTGCATGCCTGCAAACCCTGGCTAGCTTCCCCCTCCAATCCCTCACACCAGCCTTCAGAGAATTTGCCATGACAGGCTTGACACCTGTCTGGGGCCAAGGGAAATCCTGCCCATCACAAACAGAGCCCTCAGCCAGACACATACTTCTCTTCCAACATGCTGAAAAGGAGAAGACCCAACCCCTGCTACTGGTGTACATGTGTCCCCTCCCCAAGATGACCCAAGTTTGCTCACTAGCCATGACACTGCCACACACATCAGAAACATCCATACAGCACTCCAAGGGCTGTACAAAACAGCAGTGTTACTATCACAAATGGCAGGCTGACAACAGAGAAGATTTCTCCTGTCTAACTCTTACGACATCTGAAGGGACAGTTGTCCATTCTGCAACCTTGTTTCAGTCTCTCATTCTGTTGAAAAAGGGGAAATAAGGAGAAAAAAGGATAGCAAATCAATCACAATCTGATAGAGTAGCAAAACTAGCTGGATGCACTGAAAGTAAATTCATTTGTTATACAGGGATACATTACAGCTACCTACCCAAGAAGTTATTCCTTCCAATGCAAAAATATAAATTAGATGTTCTTTCATTAAGAATGAGATCTGTGTTAAAGCCAGAGGCAGACAGCAGAGTTTTACAATGCAGGAATGCCATGATGCCCTCAACAAAAAACTACAATAGTCAATGTACGCAGAATTTTGGAAGATATGTCCTGCTAGGGCAGCTGATGAGGGACCAATTAGAGGAAATTACATGAGATCTGCACAGCAAAAGGCCATTTAGTTTTGAACTTAGAACTCTGGAAACTGCTTTGCCAATGTACACAAACCTGACCCACTCTTTGAGCCTTTGATAATTAAGCTGTCCCCTACACTCCTCAAGCTTCAACTTAAACATCCCTGCTAGCAGAGCAGTTTAGACACCTGAAACATCCACCAACTGCTGAACTACTTAGTGATACGTAAAACATGGCAAGTATGAACTTGCATTTAAGGAACTAATATTTGACCTGTGAAGGCTGGCGCCTCAGAGATTAAGTAGTGCAGTATCTTATCTACATCTCTGCTAATAACCTGGTTTATATCCTCCAGGAAGTTATTATTTTTCTGGATGCAGTGGGAAGTAAATTTAAAAAAATTAAAAGAAAAAAGAAAACAGAAAATGTTAAAAAATGAAAAATAAAATAAAGAACAATGTGTTTGACAGAGGGACTCCTGAACTTAATAAAATTAGAAGAGAGAACAAGACAGTAATTGGCAAACAATAAGAACATTGTCTCCAATGACCTGCCATGATGAAGGGGAAGTAAGGATCCATGAGACCCATCTGAACTCATCTGCTTTTAACCACCATGGAAGGAGCTGTGCTGACAGACTTCCATCTGCTGGTGGATCAGATACTACAAAATGCACATGGAAAAAAACCCACATTATTAGGAGAAAGTTATGTATAGTATCGATCCATATACACAGATCTCATCTAAGGCTGGGAAGTGTGCTAGGGATTCCCCAGGACATCCTCATCTGTCCCCAGTACTATCACTTTGCAGTTGTCAGATGGAGGGCTTATTTACAGCTCAAGGGGAACACTTTGATGAACAGCTCTAAATAACTTAGTGAACCATAAACCATTCTCCTGAAGAAAAACCCCCAGAATCTATCCTGAAGCCTAGTCCATAATAATAACTGAACTTTCCTACAAAAATTTTTTGTTGTTCCATTACTCACAGGGGAGTGAAATGGTTGCAGCTTTATCACCCTGTTGCTAAACTGTCCTTCCATAAGCAGTTCTTATCTACAGAGTCTCTCCCCCCTCAGTGGTTAAGTCTCTTAGTATCCTGCAGCCTTCACTCACATCAGTCAGGTTAATAACCCCCTTCCCAGTCCAGCCCCAAGTCTTGTTTGATAGCTCCCTCTGAGGCATGATGCACATATAAACTCCAAAGATTTTCCACAGGAGACCATGATGGGAGATAGGCTTGCAGAGAGTGAAGGATTCTTTATTGCCCCGTTAAAGACAGAAATCTCTGGCTGCAATTTACTGAACAGTAAGACATGCAAGAAATAAAATTTGTCCAAACACAACAAACAGCAAATGATCCAATCTGGGCACCTATCAAGAATACTTCAGCTCAACAGCTGTCACGGCAGGACAGGAGCTATTCCTAATGAAAAGCAACCAGACCCTAATAAAAAAATACTTCCTATGCAGAGGCAACAGAAAACGGAGAAGGATATAATAAACGCATAGGGACAAGTATTCCTTTGGCATGGGCAAAGACAGATCTGTAATAGGCTGCAAATTACATGGTAATTGTGTATGAGAACAGTATCTTACAAACTCAAACCTTTGACAAAATCCCAACCAGATCCCACAATCTGTTATCACTCTGCTTGGTACTGAACAGAAGCAGTAGAACTCAATCTATAGGGCACAGAACAGTAAAGTAGGAACTCAAAACAGTTCCTGCAAATTTGCTGGAATATTCTGGCTAAGCCAATTCCTCTCCTTGTGCTTGGGTTTCTGTGCCTGTACAGGGAGCAGGCTCACAGCACATTTTACAAAGTATTTTCTATCACAGGAAAGTAAGTTTCTTATTCATTAGAGAGTTAAGAAGTATGATACTTCTAGGTTTCAGTATCACATGAAGCATTATTCAGCCTTTTTATTATCTAGTTTGTGAGCAGCGAAAGCAGAATAAACGCAGCAAACACTTGACCTGCCCCCTCTGTACAGGACAAAAAAATCCCAAGCCCTTGCATTTATGAAAATTCTCTCTTGGTCAAAACAATCTAGAATCTTTCCTGTGATTTTTTCATTGTGTGGTAGGGTCACCTGGCAACAGTCAGAGAAAGCAGGAGCTGAGCTTTCTCATGGCTTGGCATGGTTGTGCTTCAGGGGAAGCATTGGAGGGGCCAGGCAGCTGAGAACAAACCTGGTCTTATCCGGGAGGGGGCACTGGTAATACACAGTAGCCAAATCTTCAGGCTACCAAGCACCAAAACGACAGAAAACTAATTTTAAATGAAAATAATTGAGTATATTGTCTTGTTGTTCTAGAAATTTAATTATTTGAAAAAATAAACACTGTATTCTAAACTAACAGAGGTAAGCCTTCTGCACTTTTGCAGAACCAAGCATATTTCCAAGCAATAGCTCTGAAAAAGCTCCCAGATACCAGTATTTGGCCAGCAGTGAGCAGACAGCAGTTTACTAAATATAGATATCATGGCTGCTGCCCACAGAGGCACTCAACAAACTCTGTGCAGGTCCCTTGCACAGACACCAGCATGCAGTGATGCAAAACCTTTCTGTGCCACCCTCTATTCCCAAACCAGACAGCCTGGAGAAGACATCACTACGAGCACTGAGACTGCTAAAACCGAAACATCAAAAATAGAAACCTGGACACAGCAAGTGCATGCACTGAGGGACCACGATGAGATTTCACCTTGTAGAGCAGTGTACCTCAGTGTGTTTTCATCAAATACATGGAGCCTCTGGATTTTCCTCTGGACTCCTCCCATGTTCCTCATCCCTTACAGCTGTGGGCTGTGACAAAGCTAATTAAGGCATGAGGTCCAGTGAACATCTGCAAGGCAAACTTCTAAGAGAAAATACCAAACATCCATGTTTACAAAAATATATGTGCTAGAATTTGGGAATACACACTTCTACCAGCCAGTTGTTAATTTTGGACATCTTTCTATGTTGAACTCTGTGGAGTTTGTGCTCCCTTATTATCTCCTTTCTTTCTTTTTTTGATGCCTGAAGCCCCTCAGGCTGGAATAATTTTGTTGCCTCCACTGCAGACTGGAACATTTGAGTTTGGCCTGCATGCAAAAATGCCTCAATCCAGTGCTAGGCATGGGGGCTGAGGGGAAGTCAGGAGTGTCAGATTTTACACTAGGCTAGGGGTGATTAGAAGTGATCAACCAAGCAATTCAAGTGTAAACTACATAAACCCAATGCTAGTTCCTCCAAGAGACTGCAACATCTCACTCCAAAGTACCTGACAAGGTCCCAAAAGCAAGGCTGCTGTAGAAGATAACAGCAGCCCCATCAGTTTGCCCTGCTTCCTTTCCAGCAGCTCTCAAACTTGGCCATAGAGGAGCTGTTTCATCCTGGGCCTCTGACTCAGCCCCAGCATCCTCACTTGCCAAATCTTGCACTAATCAGCTCCAAGTTTCTCTCCTCACTGCACAGGAGAATGCTACCCTCTAGAATAAGCACAGCTCCTCACATGTAGCCTGAGCTACCAACACTCAGGAAATGTTGTGATTGTATAGTAACAAACATGCTGCCATTCAGGAGCTCAGATCTGGATACCCCGAGCAGTGCTCCTGGTGTCGGCGGTAGGGACGGCTCCTCCCTGCTGTCAGCCCACGGCCCTAGAGGAGGGAAGGCAGATGATGCCCCAGAGAGGAGGGAAGGCAGGTGATGCCCCAGAGAGGAGGGAAGGCAGGTGATGCCCCAGAGAGGAGGGAAGGCAGGTGATGCCCCAGAGAGGAGGGAAGGCAGATGATGCTTTCTGCCGACAGCCTCAGGCCTGCAGCACAGGTGGGCATTTTTGATTTCCTCCAGCAGAGGGCAATACTAACACAGGAAAGGAAAAGTAAACCACAGTACTATTGCACTAAAATAAACAAGCAAAGGAATTAAATATCCTGATCGCGCAGCACTGAGCACAGAACAAAGCGCTTGGATAGTACATGTGTTCACTCCAGAAAAAATGCTTCTGCAGTCTGACCCTGTTTAGTGGAAGCTTGCCCTACACAAAATTTTCAGATGTTTCAGGTAAGATTTTTACTGTTCTGATTAAAACAGACAAGAGATTGTATGTATTGGTCACAACAGAAATACAAACAAACCGTTTTTGTTGTTTGTTAATAAAGAAACTTTTCCATTCCACAGAACTTTAGTCTGCATATATGATAAGGCCCAAAAGATCAGTGCTTCTTCATCCTCCCTGAACTAGCCTGTTTGATACAGACCATTTCTAGCAGACAAAGAGATAAAATTTACCAGCATTCAATTCTATTTGTAATAGAATTGCCTCATGCTTGTTAGGACCTGAAATTAACTTTCTATGACCAAAGCTGCCACACATATACTCATCACACATTTCTCAACTCTGTGACAGTACTATCTCAAATTGTACTATGATAGGATCCTTCCACAGTAAGTTTGAGAAATTAACTCCATGTATTTCTTTTATAATATTTTTTCCTCTTTTACAAAAAAAAAAATCTCTGCTTCTATACCTTTTCCATCCCATGACTTCAAAATAATTTAACAACATAAGTCAGTCTCACAAGCTTCTCTTACACTCTAGCAAACATCCTTCCTTAGATACTGGGAAGTTGAGGTACATGATGTGACAGTGGGTCTCCCCTAGGTTATACATACCTGCAATGGAACAAGATGACAACCTTTTCAGTAGCTTCAGCCTTGTATTTTAAACATTTGCCCATGGTGCTAATCATGCTTACTGGCACAAGATACCTTTTTTTTCTGAAGTCATCTATTGTCCTCAGATGATGGAGATGACAGATGGAGAGAAACTGTTTTCCTATTCACAGTGTTCTGCTATTATGTTTATTTGCTTATAAACAAGATAAGATATTTTCTACTCTTTCATTTCTTTTGTTTACTTTTCCTTTCAACTACACAAAAAACACCCAGGACTATCTTCCTAGATTTTTTTTAAAAAAATCAAATAATTTCCTCCATAAGTATTTGATAAGCCAAGTCACACCATGACTAATCTCAATAATAAAAAATACCACATTACACACAACTCAGAGCTAGCCAAGGCTAAGGCACAGAAATCTTTACACAAAGTGCTGTTAAGACCAGAAAGAAACACATCTTTTTCACCTAGGGAAACGTACCAGTGAACTTGCAGATCTTGGCCCAAATTTCTATATGGATGCTTTCTATATGGTGCCCAGCTTCTTTGGACCTCTTTGGAAGCTCCAACACATGGTAGCACTCAGATGATATTCTCTGTGGATATGAGGCTTACTTCTTCCTCTGTCTCCCTCGCAGCCAGGCAGGGCCAATTCCACCCAGCTCCTTCAGAAGTGTGAACTCTCTCAGTCTATCTGCTCTATGCAATGGTGACCTCTATAAATTATGACCCTGTTTATGGTCACAATTTATTCTAAGGCAGAGAAAAATTGTTTTAGGCACAGGGTTAGGTATAGTCAGGCACCAGAAAGAACACACAGTCACAACAAAGCCTATTGTACACAGACACAGAGCTCCTTCCAGTCACAGAACAGTGACAGCCTATTTACCATTACTCCCTGCATCAAGACTGAAAATTAACAATTGCACCACCTGTTGCCATGGATAATTTCTAAGTTATTATCACAAAAAGCACAAAAACAAAGGCCTAAATATCTAGGAACAAGGAGGTCTGCATTGTGTCCCATGTCTCACAGCTACCCCAAAATGCTTGCCTTGACTTGTCACCTTGACTTTAACATCTCCCTTTGAACATGGGAAAAACGACATAGCCCCCTTCCCTAGCAGTGACACTCAATTTGAATACTCTAGCTTATTATTGCTGACATAACATAATGGAAATATGACATAACATTAAGGACAGACTGGACACAGCACTCAGCACCATGGTCTAGTGGACAAGGTGGTGTTTGGTCATACACTGGACCTGATCTCAGAGGTCTTTTCCATCCTAACAGAGTATGAGGTTATGCAACCAGAGTGCAGCAAAGACAGGATGTATAGTTCTCACAGTCAGAAGTGACCACTACACCAGTTTGGCCACCTTCTTTTAGGGTTTGACAGAAAGATATTTCAGGGCATAGCCACATAAAATGCTGGAATTTTTTTTTACCACTATTACCCCTGAATCCTGCCACCCTGTACCTGTGATCAACACTTTGACTCTAGAAGGCAACTAGAGCAGGGATTTAGTGATAGCATTGCTCGTTCAAGTGTGACAGGTTTATTTATAACAAAAGTAGCTTCTTATTACACAAGATATTTTTCCTCCTACCACATAAAAGAGAACCAACTTGTAGCATCAGCACTTGCCCTGCCAGCAAATTAAAGTTCCCTAAGTAAGGCTGTAGGGTTAGGATAATGGTGTTATTCTAAGAGAGGCTGTAAGACAACAGCACTCTGTGCACTGCTGTATGACATGGGCTGGAGAGAGAGGAACTGTTCTGTGTCCCCCTGACCCTCTCCAAGCTGACATGTTTGGTCACTGTCACAATTGGAATTATCCTCATTGTCATGCTCCTGCAGCATTAAGCTGTTAATTGACAATGAAGTAGCTGTAAGCTGGAAAAGTGGCTCAGTCTGAGGCCTGGAAAACATAACACAGGATATATGCAGGAGCTTCTACGTCACCCAGGAAAGCAAGCAGCTCCTAAAGCTAAGTAAGGTGATTGCACATAACAAGCAGTCAGGATGCTTTCTGCATACAGTTCTGCAAATGCATCTTGATCCAAGTACAGAGTCCATCACCCAACCCTCTGCAGGACATAAGCACCCTTCCTTCACAGGGCAGGGATCCTAGAAATGAGGCACCCCAGTCACCTGCCACCCCAGAGCTGCAACCCCACACAGTCCAGACACCCTGACAGCCCTGGAGCTTTCCTACCCCTGCTCCCCCAGCCCAGCCTGCACACCTCAGCCCGCACAGCCAGTGCTCTCTCCAGCAGCCTGAGCCCTGTGCAGCACCCCATGCCCATTCCCCAGGGGCCAGTAACACCCTGGCCAAGGCAGCCCAAGCCAAGCTCCCACCAGCAAAAGAGACTTCACTCAAGACATCAGCTGCAGCAGGGAAATTGAGGGCTATATTACAACAGGGCATTTCTATGCACAACTCACAGGATCAGTATGATCTTTTCATTTGTGCTTTTTTTATCTCCTCTCTGTACAAGATATTTTCTTACAAACCCATTACCATTTCCTGAACAAATACTACTATGTTTTTAAGCCAAACCACTTTTCCAGTTCTTTTGTCTGCCTAAACATAGTGAAGCCTCTCTGTACATAATATATGCCTGTTCAATAACTATTTTGAAAACTGCTCCAACCTTCATTGCTTCAAGACAGATCATGCAATTTGTGTCCTACATGTGCAAAACCTAATGCAAAGACTGACTTCAATCAGACTCACATTTCAGAAAGCTGAATTCACAAATTACCAGGGCTACCTAATGCTAGCTATAAATATTAACTAGAAAGCCATGTTCTGAGTTTCAGGTGAAGAGTACATCTGAAGTCATGGAGGTATCTCATTCTGTGAGCTTCTTTGAGTTTGTATTAAAGAAACAATTATGTTTACACATACAGACAGATATAAAAAATTTAAGTGTTGGATATATTGCCTTAACTCTGGATGCTAAGACAAAACAGTATTTTGAACTACTACAGAAAAGAGATCAACAACTGAATGCAGGTGGAACAAAGGACAGGTGTCCACAGCTAATAAAATACAGATCTTAAACAAATATTGTTGAAAGGCTCTTTGTGTAGCCTTTGTATTTTAGTGTTTCTCTTTAAATTGTCTATAAGGCCAAGAGGGACAAATGGCAGGGTATATTTAAGAAGCATGATTTATTTCCCTTTTAATTTTTAATTTCCCAATAAAAGTGACAGTGTTATTGCTAGAAACTCACTTGCTCAGGGGCATTTTTGTAGTCTCCAGCTTTGCATGAATTGTCCCTAGAGATCTCAAGTTCCCCTGACTCTCATCTAGTAAACATCTGACTAAACTGCCTATTAGACAATAACGCCCTCCAGGCAAGAGGGGAAGCACAGCCCTGTTCCTCTGCAGCCTTCTCCCTCCACCCTCCCCAGTCCCAGCATCGCACAGACAATACTGCAACAGTGCCTGTTTCAGGGGAAAGGTGACACAGGGTGAAGCCTACCTAAACAGAAATTTCTGTTTCCTAATGTTTTAGGCTACTGGTTTTCCTTCCTCTCTGGCCAGCAAGGACAACCCAGACTGGGGTTAACCATTTAGTTCCCATGGCCCACCGGGCATTCTACAAACTGGCAAATTCAAAGCCCTCTGAAAGGGGCTGGAGATGACACAGCAGGAGATAAATATCAAACATGGCCTGAAAACAAAGAAACCAGCCTTGCATTCCCAGCATTAAATGTTCTCTGGCAAACCCAGCCTCACACACAAAAAGGATTCCTGCTGGCCTCTCATCTGCCAGGGCTTATGTATCAGCACAAGAACCCAGCAGGAAAAAGTCAGAAGGTCTCTCCCCATCTTTTACCCTCTTGCAAAAATAATAGTTCTCCAACAGACTGAATATTTTCACGAGGAGGGAAAACCCCTGCTGGAGTGAGGACAACAGCAATGACTTTTCCACAGCTCTGTAGCAGTGCATGGGGGATTTATCTGTCAGCGATTCAAGCATTTGCATCCCAAACCACACTTACCATCACCATTCCTGAGCAACCTGGTTCTGGGTGCCTTCCCTCCTTGTGCAGATATGCACTTTCCTTCACATTCCTGAAGAGAACTGCTCCCCACCAAGAAGTCTCAAACAGAAAGCTTTAGAATTTGTGATTTTTTTTTTTCTTCTCTGCCCTACCTTGCTGGAGAGCATCCAGGATTTACAGTGCTGGGGCTGAATTCTTCTCTCTAAAGTAACAGCAGCAAGGATAAAGCAGCAAGACCCACAAAAGTGAGCTCAGAATCTAGCCATTAGCTTTCTGTGCCCTGGATCAGCCAGGGACACAAATGCTGCATGGCAAGTCACTTTGCTCAACAGAGAAAAGAGAGTGTGCTTCATGCAGCAGGAGCATCTCCAGCTGGTAGTCTCCAAAACAAACAGTACTGGGGATGAAAAAACCGTGCCCTTTACACTGCTCATGCAGCACACATTTGCCATAATCTTCCCAACACACACTTCCACTAAGCCCCACAAAAAGAAAAGCATTTAAGACACCTCAAACTCAAAGCAATATGCATATGCATTACAGTGCAGCAGTTTGGAACTGAACTGGCAGTGAAACAGACTTACTGGATCAGTTATTTTATATCTGATTTCAATTATTCTGCTATACAAGGAGGTGAAGGTCACAGAACAATTTAGTGCCAGGGCTGCAGATCACTCCCAGGTGACAGACAACTAAGCCCTCCTCCCCTCCAGCCCCAGCCTATCTCTGAACTACCAAAGAGCACAGGAGTCTCTTATCAGCTAATGACAGATGCAACTGGGTCCCCAGGATGGGGAAAAAAAAAAGAGAAAAAGAGGGTCCCCCAGGTTCTGGGAAAAATGAGAGGTTGCTGGGGATATCACTTTTCACAATCTACTACTCTTATTTTTCATTATATCACACAGAACAAACACACTTGGCTATTAAGAAAAAGGCACCAAGGGACCCAAAGAAGACAAATTAATTCCTGATTTATGAACAGAAAATGCAATAACCATAAGGGGAAATCAGCATATTGCTCATGTACTAAATGATCATTTCATAGACAAAACTGGGAATAAATCCAAGAATAAAGAATAAAAGCAGCAGGGCTGTGGTTGCAGTGTTGGGCATCTAATCCACAAAGGAATATTATGGAGAGCCTTATTAATTCATTTACCTGGAGGAATAACAGTATCACTGGAAAACAGAATACTTGGATTCACTGTAGAGCAGGGCTAACCCAAGCCGAAGGTATTAATAATCTTAACATCAAAATATACTTAAGCATGACGACATGTGTGCATAATGTTTTTAACTTCCCATAGCATCTTCTGCTTCTCTAGTCCTCACCCTCTCACACCTCCACCAGTGAATCAGAATCCTGTTTACAGCCTTCTATTATTCCATGCTCACTTCCACAGACAGATCTACTACAGGGACCCTGCAATTCTACACCAAGCCTGAGCTACGCAAAAATTAAAAGTGATCTAACTAGATAGAGCTAAGTGCCAGGTAAGATGCACAGGGATCTGGGAAAAGGACTTAGCTCTTACAGCTGAAGGACTGAATACAAAAGAACTCAGGGCTGAGGAAACAGGAACTACATCAGTCTTACCTGTGTCAGCCATGGAGAGACTGTCACACAGTAAGAATATTGAACAGTACCAGTCCCAGTACAGACCCCAAAGGGACACCACTTCTTACTGATCTGCATTTGGATATCTATATCTTGACTGCAACCCTTTGGATGCAGTCATCTAGTGAATTGTCCACCCATTAAATCCATATTTACTGCTTCAATCACTGAAAACCTTTTAAAGCTGAAACAAGAAAAAAGGCAATTAAAAATAGTGCAAAACCCTGACTTCTATATAATATTTGAAAATAATTTAAAGCTGGCATAGCCCAGCAGGAAAGATCCTTTGGGCCACATCTGCAATGACCTCACCCTCTTTCTCTTTCCTAGAAAGATATTAAAACAACAGTGTTATATAGCATCAAAGGAAATCCACCTGGGTATCAACTCCACATCTGCTCTCTTGTCCCTAGGTCCTCTCAGTAGCCTTTAATCCCCCATCCTGGATCCACACCTGTCCTCAGACCATAGCTCCAGCCATGCTGAATACAATTACTGTAATTGATGTGCTGCTTTTGTTAAAGCCACAGTATCAATAAATGGGAGTAAAACAAGCTGCTATAGAAGATGCAGGAAATTTATTAGAATGAACGTATGCAGTGGCTGGCATAATAACTGTTGATGGCCAATTCATAAATCACAGCTGGATTCTTTGGGAGACTTCTAACTCCCAGGCAGCTTCTCTCATAAAATAACAACAGTATGAAGAAACAGAGGAAACAAATGATAAACTGCTAAAGCCAGTGAAAAACCTTTGCTACACCAGTCACAGCCTCAAAACCTAACAAAAATCCATTAGCCTAAGTTACCAGGCTCAGAATCAGCTAAAAAACCATCAGGAAATTTCAGACAAGTTCTCTTACCTTCTTTTCCAAGCAGCCAGTCACAACTCAGACCTCTAACAACTCACACCTCTGACCTCTCAAGGCCCGAAATTTTAAGAGAATCCTGAAGTTTTAACAGAGTCTAGCAACTCGCAAAGCAACCCAGTACCTATCAAAGCTTACCAAGCACTTCAGAAGTACCCAATCCTTGCAACAATGCCACACACCTAGCCAGCACATTAAGACTGCTGCACCAACCACAGCAACTCAGGGCACTGAGGGAGCTTTCACAGCACATGGCAGACCTGCCAGTCCTGGTGGGACTGCGTTCAGGGCTGTGGCAAATGACCCAAAAGCACAGCCATGGGGCTGAGCAACCCAACCAGGGAAATGTCATCCTGCTCTCAAGGTGGCAGGACCATCCAGAAGCAGGTCTTCGTCTTCTCCTATGGTAACCCTGCAGCTTGGCTGGCAGACTCTTCGCAAGAGATCAGAAGCAGAAATGCCATATTGTTTTGCTTGCCCCATGTTCTCCACAGGGCACAATGGTCTTGTTACAGGCCTCTGTCCCAGCACTCTAAAACAGAAACAGGGTGGTGATGCCCTGGTCCATTCCCTCTGGCTTTCGCAAACGTCCGGGATGTGCAGGGTCCCTGATTACAAGATACTGGTAACCAACTATCCCATGGGTGAACTGACAAACCAGGGCATCAGTCTGCCCTCCTGTCTTCATCTCTGGAGCCCTTACCTGTTCTGCACCTCCTTCTCCCATATTCATATCTGTGGTGTCTGATCCCTGTCAGGGGTGATGAGAGGATAAGGAAATGGCCAGAAAGGGACCTACAGATAACAACTGTTCCATGTAAATTTATAATGGCAATAAACAGGGTTTATTTTTATGATGATTTATTAACATGCTTATAAATGTATAGACTGGCCTGAGGCAGCATTCCATCGTATTAGAGGTTGGTGCTGCTTGCAGCTGGGGTTGATAAAGAGCACCTCCTATGCAACAGGCTCAGGAGACCTCATTATGCACTTTGCCCTTTAGGGCACTGCACTGCTTTAGGACCAGGTCTGTGCACTGCAGCCTTACAAACTGTGGCTGCTACATCCCACTTCCAAGCCTTCTCCTCTCCCTCCCTAGGGTACTGCCAGAAATCTCTGTAAGCTTATGCTGCAGGTTGAGGATCATGGCCAAATCTCATTTTGTTCTGTAGTCACAAGCCAGTCTCCTAACTTGAGGAGTCCATGTCACACATGACCAGTCTGGCTGGCTGGCTCCATGAGAGCCATGCAAATATTTCCAACTGTGCAACACTGTTCACCATGCTGCAGAACACTGGCTTACCCAGCAAGACATGAACTTGCTCAGGGCTGCCTGTTTCTCCAGCAGGAGGTTACAATAACATTACTGTTTTTGTTCTTAAACTGCATCTTTAATTTAGGAACCCCAGAATGCTTTTTAGCAGCATCATTATCCTTGCTTTCCTTGCTTCATATGAAGAAATAATTCACATAAATCCAAAAGAAAGTGTAAGCCACAAAAAAAGAATGGGAAAAATTTTCTTCAGTAGATCTGCAGTTAGGATCTTTCTAGATTATCCTTCAGTATATTTCAAAGCCAAGAAGGATGCAGAGGTCAAGGTGCATACTCTGAAAATCTCACAGCAATTAAACACCATCATCCTTATCCAGTTTTATAAACCTTTATCCATGAAAGTGAGGCACAAGACTGGGAACTCATTTAGCCAAGGTCCAACAACTGTATAATGTCCTTTAGTTTGAAAACACCCTGAGAAAGATAATCAACACCATTGATGCCTTTGCTGTTACAAACAAAAAATTCCAGTTAAGAATAAAAAGCTCAGGAACTAACTGCTGCAATTTTTTTGTCTACTAGATAAGCAATGAGACCATACATCCCACTACATCCCTGATACAAGGGCCTTTTGTTATTTTGGGGCTCTTTAAAGTAATTTTTGTTCGGAGATCCAAGGTATGAAAGAAATTTACAATTTCATTAAGGCAAGAGCAATAGGCAACAGTTGCAACAGAAACACCACAAAAAAGGACACACACAGTAAATAATGATGCATATACATTGACAGAAAAAATAAGTGTTGATGCCACAGGCTCCCTCCCAGGTGGTTACTTTGTGACATTTGCATGTTGAGCACACTCCTGACATACAGTGTGTAACTCTGGCCTAAAAGTTGAGGCTCCAGAGGCAGTGTGTCTCATACAGCCCCAAAGATGCAACGCGCACTCATTCAATAATAAATAACTAATAGATTTATCAGGCTTCAAAGTGCTCAGTCTTTAAAACCACGCCCATTTAACTTGAACTCTAATCCCTCTGGTTTGTTTTTTTCTTTCTTTCCATGATGCTTGCTTTGATGTCAAAAGCAGAGGAATAAGGGCTTCCAGTACCCCTGTCATCAAGGTAATAGATGTGATAGGCTCAGGCTTACCACTGACTAGGTTATTGATTAAAATTTGTCAGAAGATGCTTTGGAAAGGCTGCAGAGGCTTCAAACAGGGCAGGGAGAGGGCAGGAAGAGAAAGTAAAATGTATTTCACTCCCAGAAGTGTATTTCAAATGACTGAAGGTCAATTATCCCAGCAATTTACAGCCAGTCTCAACAATTTGGCTTGATTAGAGACTATAATACAATAGGGGAGTTCTAATCGCTCTATCTCCCCATCTTCCCTTCTTTAGCAGAAGGTTTGAATGGCAGAAATAGCAGAAAGCACAGGGCACCTATCCTGTGGAATAAAGCATCAAACAACCATTTGTCCATGGATCTTGGCAATTTCAGACTTAGAAAACATGTTAACTAGAAGGCACTGCAGAAGGGTTTAAAAGCTTGAAGGACTGGGTTGGTGACAAATCCACAAACAGAAGAGAGATTTTTTAATCATCAAGAAGATAATTTGATTGGTGGGGATTATCAGTTATTGGAGGAAGAGACGCAGATTTGGCAGCTGGAAAGTAGGTTTGTACAGAAAAATTTATAATTTCACACAGTCTGTTCTTCTCTTACAATCTCTCTCACCTTCTGCACTGGCCTGCCAGAGCCATGATGTTTGCCTTTCCCAGGCCATGCCTCCATTGCCAGAAAGCAGAGCTTTGCTGTTTTTCCACTGCCACCATGCTGTGCCACACACCCAGCCTGATACAATCTTAGCCACCAATATCCAGGCTTCTCCAAATTTTCCAACTGGTTGTTTTAACTACTCTCAAGGCAGGTAGTAACAATGGGTAACACGCTCTGGATGGGTAAAGCAGGGCTGCCATGCTATTCTTAGCAGCAGCCAGACACACTGAAGGACTCTTGGTATGTTATTTGCATCCAAGGTCACTCTAAGAGGGTTGGTACCTTCCTGCTATCCAAGCAAAACATTCTCATACACTCATGTCAACCTTAGAAAGGCCAATACATGCCTACTGCTTTGTCTAGTGAATACCGCAAAATGTGCATGCATCCTGCCTTTCAAACCGGCAGGGTTATAAACCTGTTAGGAAGTGCCTCTGCCTGCCCCTGTGCTATCAGGCTGGTGAGTATTTTCTGTTCATTCTTTCATCTCATAGGTTACCAGCTGCTCACTTCACCGCTTCTCAGTGCAAACAAGAACTACCAAGTCTTTCTGACCCAGAGCACACCAGTGTTTGATTTCAAATTGTTTCAAGCTTCTATTCTCCCAAATGCACAAAGCTGTCTTCATCCCACAGGGGAGCAGAAGGGTTAAAAGCCCATCCTCATTCTCCTTGATGGAGGCCATCCAGCCATGACCCTGGTTGAGTGGCAGACACATAGGAAGTAGATTATCAATAACTCTTTTTTCTACTTTATTTCACCCTCTCTCTATACAACGTCAATGAGCTGGAAAATGAAAGGAATAATGCAGGTTTAAGAGGCCAATAATTAGGTCACAGCTGATCTCTGCTCAGATCAGCTGACAGCTGGTGCCTATCCCGCCTGAGTGAGCAGGGGGCTTTCAGGACTCACAGGTTTAGGCCAACCTCCCCTTCTCCCTTCACTCTATTTCTTTGTCTCCAGACTCCTGAAAAGCAAAAACTGACAAGTCTAATGCAACTGTACTAGGTTTCCATCCACTGGAGTTTACAGGGAGAAATTACTTTGCTTGCTTTTGTCCTAAATTACCTTAAATCCTCTTGCCGGCTGCCTCACCACCGCTGTGGCAGACCAGCATCACAGCCTGAGTTACTGCTTCTGTGTTGCCCCTTTCCTCCTGCAACTCCATCCTGCCCATCCCCTAACATAATCACAATGTTTGCTTGTTTTAGCTTCCATAATCCTGTTGTCTTGCAAATCTCCTCACCATAATCCTGCTTTTGTCTGTCAATACAATTTGTTTGCAGTGGGGAGGAAGGGAGGTGAAATGTTGCTTGGAACATAGAAAGCTTTGGCTGTTGTATTTCAAAGCTCTATTCGTTTTCAAACACACCCTGAGAGTTTGGCACTATCCACTAAACATTTGAGAAGGGTGTCACAGCCTTCAAAATGAAGAGTTTGCTGGGTCAATTCAGTGGCTACTACAGCATTAATAGCATGACAGCAAGGATGTGCTGTTTTATGTACCTGCACACACTAGAGGGAGAGCAGGCAAGAAAAGAAAGCAGAGAAGAAGAAAGAAGCTCCACTTTGCCTTGTCGAAGAGCTTGCACTGTCAATTTTATCTGGATAAAGCAGTGGCAGAAGCTGCAGAGCAGGGCACTGCTGTAGGAGTGGCACTCAAGGGATGGGAGAACAAAGCCTGTACCACTCACACACTAACAGAGTGGTAATGGGCAGACACACAAACTAGTAATTGATTGGTAGGAGCTGTGGCAATTTTGTGTGTTTGCGTGAATAAAGAATCAGCTTAATCAGACTAATTCCTTACAGTCAAAACACAACATGGGCTCCAGCACTCACAGCAAAACTCTGTTGCACCAGCCAAGTTTCAAACCAGAACAAAGCAGCTAAGAATTTCACCCAATTTAGATGCAAAACTGAGTCAGGCCAAGTGCCCAGAAAACTCTTCTGAATTCAGACAACAATCAGCTGAAAAAGAACAACAAATCATGAAACTACAAGATGCTCATATGATTTGGAGTTTGTTTGCAAACATTTCACAAAGAGATATAGTACCTGAGCAATTTGCTCCTCAGAAACTGCTGAAGTGGATAAGAAAAGAGGGGAATGCATGTCATGCCAAGAGTGAAAGGAAACCTTAAGCAATGCTCTCAGGAGATTAAGAAAAGTATCATTAACACCCCTTTCCTTATGTCAGTTCTCTACCTCAGGTCTCCTACTAAAAAAGAATGTATTAAAGCATTGCATCCAGAATATCCCTCCTCCAGGGGAAGTCTGGCTCAAGCTCTTTGTAGAGAAAAAGGATTTTTGGATTTACACTGAGCTAAGCTTGAGACTCAAGCACTTGGGATGCTCAAAGCATATTCAGATCAAGCTGCAGACATTGTTCATCCTCCACTTCCCATTGCAGGCCTTACTCTACAAAAGTTTTTTGTTCTTTTTCTCCCCAAAATGCATCATCTCAACAAGTACATTCTGTGTAGAACTGCTCAAGTTTTCGCTACCATCTATGTAACATTTCCATTCCTGTCCTTAAGGTTTGTTTGGAATATTAAGTTTTAAGTCAATTAGGCATATAGTTCAATTTATTGGAGATGTTGAGGCAGAGGAAATACACAGAACCCATAAATAAAACAGACCATCAAAGACCAGCAAGCATTGTTAATAAACTTCTGCACTCTTGATGCAACATGGACATGATTACCAGACTAAATGTTGCTAATGCAGAAAGAATGTAGGAAAGGTAGCAAAGACTCTAGGAAAGAGATACTTTATGAAGACGTTTATAAATTCACATGAGGACAGTAAAGAGTGGACTCATGCTATGGGATGAGCCAAAACCAATGCTGCATAACCACTGCTTTCTGAAAAAGGATTGGACTTTGAAGAAGGAATTATGTGAGGAGCTTGAAGCAGCATATGGGACAGTAAGGAATTCCAGTAGAGCAGGAGTGGTCCCTTCCCATACTACTTTCAAGTACATCAGGAACCTGTTATTCACAAGTTTATTCTAGAATATGTTGTGGTTTATCTTCCTTTAAGTGGGAGAGCTCCTTTAGCTTCAGCTAAAGATAAATATATTCACTCATACTCATCCAATAACCTCCCCCATCAAGACTTCCAGACATAACTTTTATCAGCAAGTTGATCCCCCTTTCATGTACCTGTCCTCACCTACCCAGGAATTCATGGCATTTATCATCTCACAGCAGTGTATCACACTCCATTTAATTTCTGAGCAGTCATCATCTAAAGATATGCAGCTCGATGTTGTGTATCTTGAATCAAATGGAGTATTTCCAGACAAGTCACAGTATTTCACACTTATGTGGTTCAAAATCTGGTATAGATTCTTCCACCTCCTGTGGTAGGCCAGCTAGCACTATTATGCCCACTGCAGAGATATAGAAGCTTGGGTCAGAGTAGGAAGCAGCTCTTGCTCTAGCTGCAGCAGAGCTGGTAACCAGGTGATAAGCAAGTACCTGATCCTGGTTAGTGATTTTTATTGCCACCTACAATACTCCCTCTGTACTTGAGGATATATACAAAACCTCCCTCAGAGCTTGCAGTTTTAAATACTGTCGTGTAGAAGGAACTTCCTCCTCAAAGATAATATGCTTAAATGACAAAAAATACCACCCTCTCTGAGGTAGAAAATACCACACCACAGGAGATGAATCACCAATGCCTCCACTCCACACATCCAGAGCAGCCTCAACATCTCATCCAGACCACTGGTGTGCAGAGGCAGCAGTGACATGAAAAAACAACTGCTGAAGCCAGGTCTCCCTGTCATGGATGGCACAAATTATACTGCAAAAACCAGATCTGAGTGCTTTGTTTTCAAAAGGGCCCTTAATCTAATATTTAATACTTAGGTTCCTAATACTGGTTTACAAGAGGCATCTGTCCTGGTCCCATCCAGAAGAGCTATTTTTGCAGTAGGCATGGGGAGACGGAACCTGGAGCTGGGTGTGCATGGCTAGGAATTCACTCTATACCACCTCACACCAACTACCAGGGACAGAGGTGAGGAACTCTCTGGCTTTGGGGAGGAAGGAAGTGATTTTTCCAGTGGGGAACCTGTCCACTATTGTTCATTGTCTCAGGTTCATTGAACATATTTTGTGTGAATTGCTCTTTTTTGTATACTTTAGTTATTAATATTGTTGCTGGTACTGTTCATTTTCTTATCTCATAGCTGTTTTCATTAAGCTGTTTTTATCTCAACCCATGATCTCTGCCTTTTCTGTCTCCCATTCAGGGGGTTTGTGGTCTTTTCAGTGGGTGTATTAAGTTGGATAATATCATTCTAAACCACCAAGCAGCATCCTATTCATGTAAGATCTGTAAACCTGCACAACCAGCCTCCTCCCTCCTCACACAACCCTAAGTCCCCCCACCTAGGATTCCAATACAAGAAATGTGTCCAGTTTTGAAGTTTGAGGAAGCTCAGCTTGTCTCCTCCACATCTTCTCACACAACACCCACACCTCCCTTTCATTTTCCCATAGCAGAAGCTTGTGTGTTTCAGAGGTCCATGCATAATGTCCTCCACATGATCAGAAGCAAAATCAACACTAAGCCACGAGACAGGGAGTGTTTTGAGGAACTTGCCACTCCTTCCCTTCCACCCAAAAATCTGTTTGTACAAGAAGGGAGATGGTGAGGTTTGACTGCAGGATGATCCTGCGAGCACTTGATGAGGACTGTTGAGCTCTTCGAGCCCAGGCACAGTGCTGAGCAGCAGCTGTGAATAGTGCATCCTGCTCAGCTAGCACTGACACTGAGGAAAAAGGATAATATCTACAACTCCATCCACTCCTGTGTATTCTGAGGCATTTTGAAATCAATGTAAAGCTTCAATATCACAGCATGCAACCTTCACCTACTTAAGAGAGATGGTAGCTGATCAGCTACAATATGCAAGAATTCAGAGCATGGCAGAGAAGGGTTCTGCATGAGTGGAGAACACAGGCAGAGAAGCACTGAGACAGGGAGGTGATAAAGGTGCAGAAATGACCAAGACAGAAAATCTAAAAATCACTATTAAAAATGTGATATTTAAGTCAAAGAGCTCAGTTTTATACCCAGGCTGAAAGCAATTATGGGAAGACATCCTGCTTCCAATACTTTATCAAAAGTTGTACAAAGAAATTGGTTTCACCCTTGACTTCTGGCAGATGCATTTCTCAAGACTCAGTAACAGCTAAGCCCTCAATTCTGAAATGTCAAAATTTATGATCAGAACAGTGTCTGACCTTAAGTTACCCAAAATACAAGAGATAAATCAAAATTTTTTTGGATTGTTTTAACAATCCATATATCCAAGTTTACTTCTGTGCCTGTTTTACAACTGCTGACACCTTTGACTAAAACAATCCCCACTGGATCAGTGTAGCTCATGACTTTTCAGTTCAGAAGACATGAAGCTGAAACCCTGTAAATGCATCAGCAGAAGCCGCTTCAGGTTCACTGCTGCATTAGACTGGATATAACTTGCTCTGTAATCCACTTAACTGGGACATGCTTCCCCAAGGAAGTATGTTTACCTACCAGATTCCACAAGGAATTGATATAAGCCAGCAACACTTAATGGCAATAACTACAGTATAACAGAGACATTAATTCTGCTCACTGGGGACAAAATGCATCTGTTAAAGAAATTTTACTAAGACCTGCCAATGCATAATGTTTACTCAAGATCTCTGCAGGCTTACATAAGTTAAGCATTTTCCTAACTGGGACAAACAGTCGCTCCAGGTGCAACATTCAAGCCTGCAGTTTTGCTAAGACTGCACGACTTACATTAAAGTAGACAAGGATTTCAGATGGCCCATAGCTGCCAAGCAGCTCTCAGAAATTAACTCTAATAATCTTTACCCCATTAGCATCTCTTCTACTTCCCTTAAAACAGCAGCGGCTCAGACATTGACTCCAACAGGAGGAAGCTAAGCTTTTATTTTTCCTTATTTATCTCCTACTCCCTTTTGAGACAGAGAAGGTTTCAGTAAGCGGATGTTACAATAAAAATGCCAACAGCATTGCTGGGAATTTTTATTTTCTGCAAAGCTGTGAAACTGAGCACGCACTTCAAATTCTCTATCAAACCATTTATGTTGGGACATCTCTCACCCAGCTGGGAAACTGTCACTGCAAACAGCAAGGATGATCTGGACTGTGATGCCCTATCTTATAAATCCCAGGAGAAGCATAGAAGAAACACAAGTGTAATTAGAGACCTTCAATATACCCAAGAAAGTAGGTTTGGGTGTGGGGGAACATTAACAAGCCAGTACAGAGGGAGCTCTGATCCAAATACAGTGTTCCACTGTTTGCTTCTCCACTGTGTTTTCTGCACTAATTCACAGCCACTGTAACATCAAGACAAGCTTCCATATGCTTCATTTACTGACAGTAATTAATTTCAGCCTCTCCCCACATACACATTCATTTTATCTGACAAGCAAGTCATGAAAAGCAAGTCCATTCTCATAGAAATACAGGGCAGCTACCAGAGGTTGCCTTTCTTCTTAGCAAAGAAAATCTAATTGGTGCATCTGCTAAGTCACAATGCCTCTCTCGCCCTCCACTCTTAACTTTGCATCCCCTGCCCAAGCTTAGGTCTGTTGCTTCTCACAGGCTTTCCCCTAAACCAGAAAATGATTTTTAATAAAGCACTTTATTCCAGATGAAAAAGGAATAACTGGCTAGAGGAACATCTGGGCACCCATCTCCTTGTCAAAATAGTGAATTTATTAATGATCATGAGGAAAGGAATAAATGTTTTAAGAGGCTTAGCAAGTAACTCAGAGAAGCACGGACTCTACCCTCCTGCTCCCCCCTTACTCACTGACAGTTTAACCCATACCAGCAAGGCCAGTAAATTTAAAAAAAAATTAAAAAATAAAATTAAGCACCAGGTAATTGATCCCACTTTAAAATTCTTTATTAGGAAGAAAACTATTTTTTTTTCTGAAATCCACTTTTAACTCACTTGTTCTCATGCCTTCTGCAAGCTGCTATTCTGTTATTATTCTATGCCAGTATTATTTATGGTCTCTTTGCTATGTTAGTTTTTTTTTATTAAATTTGGTAACTGTGTTTTCAGTTCTCCAGTATGTCTCAGTATTGAGGTGGGTGAGAGAAGTAACCATGTGATGCTGACAGAAAATAACACAAGTCAGCAACTGAAATCTAGACACTGCTACCTCAGAGCTGAAGTCACCATTACCTAATCAAACTAAATCTTCACAAAACAGCCAAAGTGCAATGTGTATTTCTTAAAATGTTGACAAGAAACAAAAGACAAAAATAATACATACTTTGAAAACTGTTAACCCAATTTTCAGTATATCATCAAGCGCTGTTGCTGCACTTAGAATCACACAGGTAGAAAAGAGGGGCCCAAAATGTCCCCAGCAGACACAATGATGCCTTGCTTGCCAGGATGAGACACCTAACTGAAAAAAATAATGAAAACTTTAATTTGCTATTATCACAGAGAGCAAAGAAACACAGACTTACTGACAAGTGCTTCTTCCTGCCATCCCACATGAGTGAGAAAACAGACATGCACATGAAGAAGGGTCTTGAGTTACAGATTCACTCTATCAACTGAGAAAACAGGAACCAAATCCAGTCCCCACCACCAACCAGGCACTAGGTCCCTTTCTCTCGGGGGAAGATATGGTATGCTTGAATTTTCTTTAGACACACTATTTTTCACTTTCTTGACTTTTATATAACAGCCAATCTATGCCTTTTTCACTCTGATGATATTTTGAAGTGTCACTGCTATCTGGCAAGAGTAAAGCCTATTCTGCCCTCCACAAGCCACATCCAAATTTCTCACACTAAACAATGTGCCTAGTTCTAACAGCAGCTATGTCTCTGCCAATCTACCTACTCTTCTTAAAACATCTGAAAAACAATTAATTCAGCTCAAGAATCATTCCTATCACCAAACAGATAAGAAAACCAAGCACAGAGCATCTTCAATCAATTTTTCCCATGTATTCCTTACTTTAGTTGCTTTCTTTTAGAGCCATCTCTATAAGGCAGCTATATAAGGCAGCTGGAATTCAATTTTCACAGTATTCTCAATGTATTAAAAAGAAGCATTAAAGCCATGTAGGAAACAAAGATCAAGCCCAAACTTAATAGCCAAAGTCATTGACTACTTCTAGTCTGAGATCTGACAGGAAGTCTGTGGAGAAACTGGGAATAAAGTTCACAAGTACTGAAGTCCTCGTTAATGACTAATCTATCAAAAATATCAATTTTCTTCAAACTCCTAAAATTTGCTGCACTCTGTCCAACACTTTGAATTGACAAACACTGTCTTTGGGATTTAACCTGTAGGAAAGACATTGTACATGTGAACTTATTCTTCAATTCATATTTATGAAGAAATAGAATTAATCAGTCAATGGTTTAAGATATGACAATCCTTCTTCTCACAAATTCAGCAGTAGAGAAGTAAGAATCACAACATAAGTAGCTGTTCATCCAAAAAAGGAGCATAAAGGTTAACCATGTCCAGCTGAGCCTCAGACATAGAAATACAAACCTAGCTGTCTAGCACATGATAGCTGAGAAAATTCATGTCCCTTTTTTTGGGGCCATCCCACAAAATAGCTGACCCATGTGCACTGATCTGCCCTTTTTCTGCTACAATATACACAAGATGAAAATCCTTTTAGCTGACCATTTCTTAGCTTCACAGTCCAGTACTAAGGAAAACGTACTTCTTGTCTGTAGAGCAAATGGTTATAATACAAGGACTAAAGGTAGGAGCTGGCTTAAGATAGAATTCCCTGACCCCTCCCAGAAAATACCCATCAAGAAAAGGCTGAACCATGAGGACACAAAATTGCCACACTTTTCCCACTTAGTCAAATCAGAGCATCAGCCATGGACTCCCATAACTGGATCTTCTCGCAGTTGTTAAGTTTTCTACAGAACATATTATACTGGCATGGCAGATTATGTTGGTAAGACTTCTTAAGCAGATGTTAGTGTGGATTTATCCCAGGTATGCAGGATCAAAAGGGCAGCTTTGCAATACAGGAAAGGAAAATTGCTACTGGATAAATGGGACAACAGCACATTTGACAGCTACTGCAAAAGCTCTTGAAAATTTCTTTGGTCCTTGTCTGCCAAAAAAGAGGCGATGGTCCCTTTCATGCCTATTTTCTACACCTTTTCTCTGCCTTCCTACCCTTTCTCAATTTCACTGTCTCTGCCCATTCTGTTTTTTTCCATCTGTCCTTTCCCTCTTATCTTCTCTCATACAGCAATTGCCCTTGCTCTTCTCCTTTATTTACTTTCCAGCAAGCGAACAGCAGCAGTGGTGCCTGCTTTGCACGCTGTGAACTCCACTCCCTGCCTTCATTTTCCTCCCAGCTCAGGCTCAGCAGTTCCACCTCAGTGCTGCTCTCCTGAGACTCCCACAGCAAGGAGCAGCCTCAGCTCTCAAGCCTCAGTACGTTAAGGAACATCATGGAAGGGAGGCAAGTGGACACTGGAAGGGGAGACGTGTCACACCCACTGCAGTCAGCCATTCTGAAGGTCATAGCAGAGAATTCTCCCCTCTGCCTGCCAACTTGGTGCTGTCACTGGTATTGTGAAAGCCTCTGAATGAGGGACTGATATTCCCTGCAAGCCACTACTTCCTTAAAATAGGGCCAAGAGAATGAGTAAGCGCAGCAAGGAGAAAAAAATAAATTTGGAGGAACAGTCAAGCTCTCAGCCAGCACACGCTGACAGTGAGAATGAAACATGGGAATGGCAGACCAAGCATGTGCTAAATGTCTCACTTAAATACCTCATATCAGTAAAGAAACAGTATGATAAGAAAGGGTCCTGTCAGCTCAGGTCTCCCCCCTCCCAGAGCTTTTATCCCATTTTAGAGAAAGAACTGAGCACACTGTGCTGCCAATACACACCTGGCAGTGCCCCTGGTGGAAGGGCACACTCAGCCACCTTTCCTATTAGGACATGACCAAGACACACAGCTGTAAGTCAGGCATTGCACAAACAATGAATAAAAAGACATCTTGTTCCAACCAACATGTATCCAAAATATAAAGCAGGATGCTGCAGAAATACACAGAGAGGACAGTGCATACCAGACTGATGCATTTTCCATATAGTGGCTTGTTTTCCCTTCATTATTTCATCCTCATTATGGACAGTAATCAACTGGAATAATGGAAAAACTCACTGGCAATGTCATTACCTCCTCTACTCATAGATTTACTCTTAAAATGATCCTCCCTTGCAAATAGCTTACACAGCTCCTCCATGTAGCACACCTACTGCTGTCAGGTATATTCCTACTCTCTCTCAGGCAATTTCTGATGCCAATTCATTGTGTTCTGTCTTGGCTTTAATTACAACTCCTAGTGCTCAATACACTGGGGACAGGGGCGGCAGAGGTGGGCAGGGAACATGTTAAGTATGTCTTAAGCTGAAGGCCAGAAACACACCCAAACAGAATCAGTGACTGCTACTGGAAACTGTGCCAAAAGTGACCCACTCACTGCTCCAAAACAATAGCAGATCCAGTGGTGGAATATACGAGCTCAGTCTCAGCTGCATCTTTATGGTCCATGCTGTCTCCAATGCAATATAACATTGCATTGGCTCTACACATCAGTGAAACTTTGACATCTCATTATTCTGTCAATTTCATAAGAATGTTCTGGAGCTCACAAGGTGTGAGCTATAATCTAGACCTCAGAGATTTCTCACAGATAGCAGAACAAGTCGAGAATTATTAACTCCCAAAACTGTTCCAAATTGCTTGAAAATTTATGAAGTAACTCAAACCAGTCTCCTGAATCACCATCATCATCACCATCTCTTCTTAGAGGTTCCCTATCCAGCCACTGACCAAAAATGCATTGCTACTCAGGACAAATACCTGTTAAGTTCCCAACAGCAAACTACATACTGGCCAAGTTCATGGCCAGCATCAGTTTCAACTAGTTGAGCAGCTCTCCTGGCAAAATTTTGTTCTCAAGTTCAGCACTGAAATCACTTTATCCTAAGAAAATTAACACAAGAAAGATATGAAAATGTAAGAAAAGGGAGAGAAACAAATGAACGGGGCAGTCAGAACTCACAAATTATCATGGACAAAGGACAGTCTCAAAAAAGGAGCAATTCAACCATGTCGAACACCTTTCCTCCTAATCAGACAAGAACACCCTCATCAGCTGGGGAGAAGGCATACAGCCAAAAGCAATTCAGAGACAGCAGAAGGTTAAGACACCAAAGCAGTCAAAACAGCTGCAGGTATTTGAACATTTTTGGCCAAGTCATTACATACCGTAGAAAGGTGGCCTTAACAAAACTACAGATCCTACCACTGTCATTTTGAAACAGTGAATTACCTTCACACTTATCACTGACTTGCCAAAAAAAGTGAACTTGAAAATCTAAGTCTCACGTACTTTGCCTATGCCCTTTCATAATGGTTGGGTAAAATCCCAAAACTAATGAATTCAGACATTTTTTTTTTTTGTTATTGAGGTCAATGGAGCCAAGATTTTATTCCTAGCTTCTTTAGAAGTTTCTTACTATGCTATCTATTGTCACACCCCTAAAATCTGTGTTTCTCCACTTTCTTTTACCTATAACAGACATTAACAATGGTATAACTGACAAATAACTATTTCCTTCTCTTTTCACTATTGCATAGCACTGACAAGCATCAGCAGAGCTCTGTGAGCCCCTCACACTAGGACAGAAAGGAAATGCTCAGGGTTGTATCACACTGGCAGAAATACACATACAACTGAACTCAAAGCATCAAGAGGAGCTATAAATAAAGAATGACATGTGTTGACAGAGATGCAAATAATTGGATTTGCAGAACCTGTACCCAGCCCATGGCAGATGCTAAATAAATTTTCATTAAGAATTCACCAAACTCTCCTGGACATTAAAAACAAAAGGATGAGGGATACATGTCATTTATGACACTTTTAGGCCCACATCCTGTCAGGCTAGGCACCAAACAGAGTGGAACAAAAAGATGGTCTTTTCTGCATGCAGCTTTAGTCTCTCAGTAATGTTTTGGGTACACATGGCCTGTTTCTGACAATAGGCAGAAAAAGACTGATCAATCTCTCTGAGACCTATGGACAGCAGTAACAGGAACCAATCTAAGTCTTCCACTACAGAGAAAACAAAGTCAAAGTTGTAGAGCAGCTCCTGCCCAAGGGAAGAGAAGGGAAAGAATGAAGAGACAGGCACGACCCTGCAAAGCCAGCCTGCTTCTGTCATAGCTGCCAGACACACTGGAGCAGACAAAGGGGAGCACACGACTGCTGGCAAGGGCTGGCAGCAGTTGCGACAGTGTCTCAGTCTGCTCATGTGCCCTGAATTCTGCCCCAGGAGTGGCAGCCTGGCTTTCCCAGGCACTGCCAGGGGCACAGAGCTGCTGTGCTGTCTCCAAGCCCCACAGAATCTCACACTGGTCAGACTCAGCCCCACTCTGTGGCCACAAATATAGCAGTCCTTCAGGACAGAGACAGCTCTCCACACACAGTCACAAGCTCCACGCTCACACAATGCAATCATTAAGTATGTGCCAATTAGATAATGTGACGTCAAAAGCGAGAGTTCAGAAATGAGCAATATGAAGGATGAATAAGCTGAAGGGACTGATTTATAGAAAAATTATCAGGAGGTGGTTTTTCTGCTTCTTGCTTAAATTTGTCTTGAAAAACAGGATTACATAAACCAATAGCGACGTAGAGTCAACTCTGACTGTTGTGTCTGAAATTAGACCCAAACTTTTCAAGGCTGCCCCTGAAAAATTATTACAGCTCTGCATGCAAAACACAGTTGAATAGCTCAGAAGTGACTTGTGCTGGCAGTTTTCCTGACTACTAGGAGGAACTGCTTGCCCAGACTACACATGAAAAAATTAGAATATTGACCTAAAAACGTTCAGTTATTTTATTCTAAAACAGCTCCACTCAATTTTTTAGTTTCAATAAGAGCTGTCATTAAAAGGGCTGAAAAGAATACATTATTAGACTATACAATTTTGTGTTGTAAACTCAGCCTCCTACTAAGCTACTTCTCCACATTGTGATGAGCAAACTACAATTTTTACAAGGTTTTTCCATAGGGTTTTAGATTTTTGTCAGATAAAAAAATAATTAACAACAAAAAACTATTTCATTTGTCAAGAAACGCAGTTATCCCTCATTCTCAATTTCAACAGAACTAGTTGGGGTTTTTAAACAGAAAACTTGATCTAGAAATTGATCAGGATCAGCATTTGTGTCAAGCAATGATTTACATTTTCAGAGCCAAATCTTCATCTGTATGTGCTCAATGAAATGAATTATACTAATTTACACAGTGGGGTCCCTTGGTCTACAGGTTTGATTATCAATAGCAGTTGATTCTGTATTCCCATACACTAAATTACAGAGAAAAGAGGTGGTCTACTGTTAATCCAAGACCCTTCAGGGGTACAAATTACAGACACTGCTTAAAATCAAGCCATTCAATTGCCTCTGGTACATTTGCTCTTTCATACTCAACACATCCTGTGACAATTCATGGATCTATGAAACAAGGGCCTGTTAGATTTGCTCCTTGCACCTCACTGAACCAAAAAGTAAAACCACAGACGCAGTCAGAGTTGTACTGGTGTAAATGCTCTCTAGAGACAGCAGGGCCCTGTGGTTCTCTCCTCTTTCACCTTGCAGCATGCTAAATTGATCCAGAAAGCAGTTCATCTGAAAAAAATACCTACCAACAATTTGTTTTAAACAAACTCTTGCAGCCAGAGCCCCCATTCTCCATCAGCATGCAATTGTCTCAAATCACAAAAGGCAAGGAAACCAAAATTGAAAATTGATCTCTCTGTGGCCACGTAGACAGGAAGAATGATTTCCTAGATGTGATTTTAAATAACTCTTTCTTCTCTCCCCTCTACCCCCTCCCTATACACATTTACATTTCTTCTCCTGTATTCTCCATCTTTTGTCAAACAGGAACAAAGACTTCCACCATCTCGCTCTCTTTCCCCAGCTTTCTCATCAATATTCTATTATCAAAACAAGGTTTTAGCTCTTTTTTCCTCTTTAAATCAATAAGAAGCAAAGCAGTAAAAGGGAAAAAATTAAAATCACCAGCAGATAAAGGGTCTTTAAAAAAAGTTAATCACTGCTAAACACTGACAGCTCACTGGAGTGTCACACACAGCCCTTGCTACATTCTGTTTGGTCCCACACTGTCATAAAGGTAAAATACCTGTACCTGCCTGCCAAAGCCAACTGAGACAGGAGAGAAAACAAGAATAAAACTTGCAGAATTGGTCTTCATATGGATGACTGCCACCCAAAATCTGGAAGAGCAAGAGTTTGTAATGTGTGACCTCTGAGTGAAGGTAACACTGAGGAAGCCCCACGAGTACCTGTCATTGAGACCTACCTTAGCTCCCAGCTGGAAGCAGGGGCAGCCAAGCTAGCCTTGGACCCTTTCTGATATTCAAGTGCTCCTCCTTCTCTCCCAGGCCTAAGACTTTCCCCCACCAACACATCCATGGATGATGCAGACAAATTTCAGGTGTGCTGCTATACATATACATGTATATGCATTCATATATATATACCCAGACACATAAAAATCACGTGTATGGGATATTCCATACCTAACATCTTCAAATTTATTGTCACACACATTTACCAAAAACACCCTTACATTATTTAGAACAGCAGCAGAGGGAAAAGTCAATGCAAAAAATAGGGAGAGAGGAAGAAATCTGGGTGTGTCTGATACCAAAACTGCTGACAAGAAACAGCATTTTTCTTAAGCCATATGCCTGTACTATTATTGCTAGTACTTCTTCATGATCAAAGGACCTTTCAAGAGTCACAGCTGGACAGAAACTCCATGTCAGTGGCAAGAAAGATCAGAAAACAGTCCCACCACAGTCAGCAGTTCATTTTCTTCAGGAATAGGTCTTAGAACTAGAAAGTACAGTCAATTCAAAAATAAAGCAAAGGAAATAGGAAACCACTCAGTTTTGACTCAAAGTAATTTTACATCTTTGGGCATACATTGTTCCTCTTCTGCCTGCTAACAAACTCAAGTTACAGCTCCAGCCTCGCACACCTGCCCCAGCACAGATGACACCTCCATACTCTGTCACAGTGCCCTGCTGTGCTGGACAGCACTAGGCTGCACAGCTTCTCTCAAACAGGCAATAAAAGAAACGACTTGACTTCCCACAGGCAGAAGTAAAAAGCAGCCCATAGAGGGCTTCCCATATTCCCATATAGAGGGCTTCCCATATTCCACTATCCCTCTGACAATCACGGGGGGTTGCTGGGATTCTGTGTTCTTATGGCACCAGGAGACACATGCACAGACTCTTAGTGAGAAACAAGCTAAACAGAGAAGTTTCCTGTTCCAGACCACCAGAGAGGAGAAAAAGGAGAAAAGAAGCAGCAGTGAAATTAGGGGAAGCTTGACATGACAATCTGTCTATCCTCGAGAAGATGATCATGAGACAAACCTGCTTGCTTATACAGTAATTGATTCCATCATCATTCCCAGTCACCAAAAACAAATTACAAGCATCCTTAATATTAGAAGGACCATATTTTGTCATTACCTTTTAACAGAGTAAAATTATTCAGGGGACAAAACAGTGAGTCAAACAGGAGGCCTCTAAAGATAGTGTTTGTATCAGCAGGACAAAACTGGGATGACTCAGGAGAGAGCACATCTCCTGAGAAGTTGCCACCAATCACCTCCAAACCTTGCTAGAGAGCATTATGATGTAACACAAAATGGATTCTGCACTTCTGTTTAAGCACGAAGGTCCTCAAGCATTTACAATGAACAAAAGCTTCTTTTCCCTCCATACTGCTGTAGAGCACAGTGTGTTCTTTCCACTTGGTGGTGACGTGTTCTTTCAGGTATGAAGAGAATCCTGCATAAGTACCTTATAAAACACTTTGGATCTATGTGTGCCATAGAGGAAAAGCTTGAATTCTTACTTTAAAATATGCAATTAATTTGATATGTTTACCTGGAACAAGAAGATAAGAAGGGACACAAGAACTTGAGGAAAATGCACAGTTACATCACTCAGTGATTCTAAGCAAAATCACTAAAACCAGAATCACAATGATTTTAAAACTTCACTCCATCCCTGTAGTGAAGAAATACACTCATCTCTTCTGATCTCTTGGATTTTCCCCAAAAATGCCCAGCTACCCATGATGCCAAAGCTAGCGTTCTTCCTCAAAAGTTGCCCCATTCTCCTGCATTCACTCTTCCCTCTGCTTTCCTGTACAGCTAGCAAAAAACAGGAACCTTCCTTTTCTTTCCTAGCAGCATATGGCAACAGAAATTCCCCATAAACCTTTCAGAAGCATCTGTACTAAATTCTAGGTTTAGCAGCTATATTAATCAGAAGGACAAACAGGAACCAAAGACTGTTGTTAAGAAAGTAAAACCAGAAATTATTTGAAAAATCTCAGTTAAAAAAAAAATTGCAAGCTGAAATATCAGGTGATATTTACCAATAGTGAACTACAGAACAGTGTCCTCAGTTAATGGCTTGCATCCCTCTCCCCTAGGGCTTGGCATGCTGTTTCAGCAGCTCCACCAGCAGTCATAATCAAGCACTCTCTCACTCCAGCACAGGACTGCTGTCTTGACAACTGCCCATGGCCTTTGTGAAGGCTCACTGCACCCATGCTGACATCTAGGAAGCTCTTGGGAAGACACACTGGATGTCTGCTCACAAAACTGCTGTCTTGCAGAGCCAACAAGTTTGGTCCCAGGAGCAGCTTTGAGTGTTAGAATATATTCAGAAATTGCTCTCCCCAAAATACAGTGTAAGGAACAGTCAGGTGTGGACAGACCAAATACTCCTGCATCCACCATAATAGGAATACAACCCATAATATGCAGCTCAGCACACCAACACCTGTAAATGAGCAATGGGCAGCCCATCCAACACCTCCAAATATACAAATCTGAAAGCAGTGTGCATGACTCCAGCCTATAGAGGAGAAGAGAAATACAAGTCCTAGGAGTCCCACGCTGCAGCAGGAATCCCAAGATGACAGGCTACCTCTATGTGCACAGCCCTACAAGCAAAAGAGCAAAGCACACTCAAACACTGCAAGTAACATGCAGGAAAAAAATTAACAACGTGACGCATTCAGAAAGAAAAAAATGGTAGCAGAAACCAAAATTGACTTTACAACTCCCAAAAGGAAATCACAGAATCATAGAATGGTTTGGGTGGGAAAGGACCGTAAAGATCATCAAGTTGTAACCCCCATACCAGGGATAGGTGCACCTTCCACTAGATCAGGTTGCTCAGAGCTCCAACTAGACTGGCATCGAACACTTCCAGGGACAGGGCATTCCCAATTCCTCTGGGCAACCTGTTCCAGTGCCTCACCACCCTTAAAGAATTTCTTCCTAATATCTAATCTACATTTATCCTTTCAGTTCAAAGCCATTCCCATTTGCCCTATGACTATGTGTCCTTGTAAGAAGTTCTCTCCAGTTTATTTGTAGGTCTCCTTCAGTACTGGAAAGTGCTATAGGGTCACTCTGGACCCTTCTGTTTTCCAAGCTGAACAATCCCAGCTCTCTCAGCTTTTTCTTAGAAGAGGTACTCCTGTTTTCTGATCATTTTTGTGGCCCTCCTCTGGACTCATTCCAGTAGGACCACATCCTTTCCATGCTGGGGGCCCCAGAGGTGGATGCAGAACTCCAGGAGGGCTCTTCAAGAGGAGAGTAGAGGGGGAGAATGATCTCCCTCAGCCTGCTGGACACACTTCTTTGGATGCATTCCAGGATACAGTTGATAATGCAGGGGAAGAAAACTATTGTCTAAAGAAGGACTGAAAGGAGACAAATACCTCAAGGGTTCCTTCATCTCACACAATTAGGTTTTTTTAAATGTTTTTTTCATGAAGCCAAAAGAAGGTATCTCCCTATTCCACTGAAAGAAAACCAGACTCAGATGTCCTTGTCTGTGATTGGTTGGAAGCTGCCAAGCAAGGATGTGTCTATATTTTTACTGCTGAAGGATCCATAAAACCTATCAGATGAAAGAGGGTGTCCAAAGGCGCACAAAGTGAATGCAGACGGATGAAAGGGCCAGAATTTGTCACTCACCTCCCTTAGTCTCCAAGCCCCATGGGAAAGCAAAAGGAAAAAAGAGGCCAGTAACCATGGGTAACCACTCTCAGATTAATCTCAGATGGGGAGGGGAAAACGCTTCTCAAGATTAATAGCTAAAGTACTCAGGGATTAGAGATTAGGAGGAGAATCCTGTTTGCTAGGATTAAAAGGGCTGCGTTCACATGAAAACCTCAACCAGTGAGTTGCCTCCAGCAAAACAGTGGGTTTTATTATAATTATTATTTTATTCTCCTCCAATAAATGAAAAACATCAGTAGGAGGGCAGCAAAATCCATCAAAGGTTTAGAAAATAAAATCTCTGAGGAAAGGTTAAGGGAATGCAGTCAAGATAGAAATCAGATATTAAAACCAAAAATCAGCCCATGTTATTAGTAGCACAGAAGATTATAAAGAAGAAGAGATTAAAAAAAAAAAAATCAACTTCACTTCCCAGAATCCATGTGGTGTAGTCTATTCCTTTGCCCTTGGCTTAGCTGGAGGCAGGTGAGCTGCAAAAACGGCAAAACTTACACAGTTTGCACGTAAGGAAGGTACAGCTTAAACATCCAATGGCTGGTATTTTCTGGAATGTTAACTAGGAGCTTCATTTTGACATTTACTCTTAGTTGCTTTTCAATGATGCATGATTAAGGTACTTAATGGAAGTGTACAGGAAGGAACAGAAAAAGAATAGGACTATGTTCTATCAGATGGTTATAGAGTTAATAGAGGGGTTCATAGAGGGGGGAAAGACATTAATCCTAATCATCAAAGCAGGCATTCAAAAATTTAGTTAAGCAACTTTTCTGAAACAATTTTCAGTGATGGAACAAGGGAAAAATTTGGATCCACCACAAAAAAATTGTCTGAACTAGATTCTACTTCACTTGGCTCAATCCTTGTACAAGTAAGAATATTCAGTCTGGATTAGGTCAACAGACCTGCAAGGCAGCTCATGAGGTCAGCACAGAGAGGCAAGGCCACAACACTGCCCTGTAAGCAAGGACCACACTACTGAGTGACGTGCTACTGCAAAGCACATTCCTCCCTTGCAGCCCAGTGCCACAGGCCCTCCACATAGCCAGATCTTCTCTGTAGTCCTGTGTCAAAAATGCCCTGTCAGGAGACCTGGCATCAGTCTTCTTGAGCACTGAGAGGAACTGGGAAATCTGATTACTCCAGCACACTTCGCCTTTCAGGTTCACAAGAGCTGCAAAATTGCCATATCCCTGCAAAAAAGAAAGCCCAGGAGGTTGCTGGTAATAACGCCATTCCCAACAAAAGCCATAGAGAAACAAGGGTTGTAACAGGAAAGAAAATAAAGAAGGTATTCTTAAACACATGTGCTTGGCTGTTTACGAGGGACATTTAGCTGCAGAACAGACCAGAATGTCCTCAGCTTGCTTTAACAGGGAGCTGCAAAATCATCTGCATACCTGTCCCTCAGATCAAATGCACAGGCATAGAGGAAAAACTGGTTCCACCTTTTACTGGGCAAGACCTCAAGGGGGAAACTTTTTCTGTTGCAGATTATTTGGAAATTTTATTAAACTGCATGTGTGTGAAAAAAACAACAAACCAATTTACAAAACCAACCCTTGCTTTGTCTGATGCCAGATGGTGTCACTGCCAGACTTCCAACCACCACAGGCAAAGGATTCCCAAGGGACCAAAGCTCAGGAGGCTGGGGCACCACCCAGGACAGGAAATCACAGTTTTCCACTATTTATTCCTCTGCATGAACCCTGGTCCTCTGGGGCTCCCAAGGCAGTAAGCAGCAGGTGGAGATCAAGGTGATTCATGGGGAAAGCAAAGTGCAAGCACAGCAGAGGCCGACACGCAGACTGAACTATTCACATCCTGGAAGCACCACTGCCTCCTCCCACCTCACCAGCATCTGCATCTCCTCTCTCTCTAGCCTGCTATTTTTGGAAACTCAGTGACTCACCTTCCTGATGAAACCAGGTCTAGTTGGCTCTGTGCCCTGACACTTTTTTTGTACAGAACAGAAATGGCAATTTGCTTGAACCTCTGCTTCTACACTCAAGTAAGCCAGCCATGTCTGCACAGGATGATAGCAATGCCACTTTCCCAGCCCAGCAGCATTTCTGTGTGAGCAAGGAATGCAAACCTTGAGCTTCAGAGAGACTGTATATTGGGATCACAGTCTAGTTGCTTGCTTTCTATTGAAAAACAGACACTGGAAGGTAACACAAGGTCTAGGGAGGGGCCAAAGTGAAGAGGAACCTGTAGTGAAATAAAGTAGAAAGTAAAAGCCAATGTATGACGCATACATAAATGACCAAGGCACACAAAATCCCTTCCCACTATTGATCTGTGGCAAGCATTATCTCAAACACTTTAATTCTGGATACCACAACTTAGGGGCTAAGAAAGAAAAATACGAAAAATACAAAAATTATTGCCATCAGGAAATCGCAAGAATAAGGAATTAGTAAGTACTAAGAATCAGCTAGCTTTAAAAAAAGCAAGCCAAAAAAGCAAGCAGTGAAGATGAGGAGATACGATGGAAAAAGAATATTGAACCAGAAAGGGTATGCTCCATTGCTAAAGGGAGAAACAAGACAATTAGATACTTAAAAAATCTTCAGTTTACCAACATCACGATACTCCCTTGCAAATAACCTCCCACTCTCCTCTCTGGACTGCTTTCACAACTATTTCTGTCCCATCCCTACAGGCAGTGCCTCCCCACTGCCACTGAGTCATGTTTCACTTACCCTCTAAATCAATACTTGGTCCTACCTGTGCCACCTCTCTTCCTTCACACTTATTCCCCTCTTTCTTTGCAATACTGATTTCTAGTGCATGTTAGAGAGTAAGTTCTCTGTTACAAGATACTACATTTCCTATAAAAGTAGTATTTTTAAAAGCCAAAATCGACCATGCTTTACTGTACAGTAGAAACAGCTCTGCTCCCCTTCAGCCACCACAACAGGGAGAACACAGAACTGCTTTCTGAGGCAGGCTGAAGATCCACTCTTGGAGACTAATGCCTTCAAAGACAAAGACACATCAACTACTGGTGCTGGTTCTTTGGTAGGGAATATCAGTTTCAGTATAAAGATTTGTTAGGGCCGTGTTCCACAGATAGAGCAGCCACTACACAGCTCAGATTAAATTGAAAAACTGATGGTGGACAGTGGTGTGAACAGTGTTATGCTCACATTTAATAACACAAGCACACATTGCTACAATGCCTTCACTCACTGCCTTGTAGCTGATAATCACAACCAAAGCCAATGTGCTGCTCCTGCCCTCTGGTACGGTTGTGACAGACAAAGCACCAGCACATCAGAGGACAGCAGCAAAGCTACATTCCCTGCCAAAGGTACATCAGTCCTAATATAGCCTTGTGCTATAAAAAGACACAGAAATTTTACTTTGAATGGGGAGCTGCCCTGTCCACCATAATCACATCATTTGGCAAGAGAGAGAGAAAAATGAGAATCAGTTCTTGACAAGAAAAAACAAAGCATAAAAAAAAACAAAAAAAAAACCAAAAAAAAAAGAAACAAAAAAAAAACACCACGCCTCCTTTCAACTGAAATCATCTAAAGAGAAAAAACAGTAGACAGCAGAGCATGATGTGTTTGCCTGAGAAGAAAGTTATTTACAGCAAGGTCTGGCCTCTCACTGCCACCATGTAATTCCAGGCAATTGCACTTCCAAATAGATCTTTTTGGAGAAAATCAACAGTGGCTTTGCTTTCAATCTACTGGAAAATGAAGTCCTGCAAATGTGTTACATAAAGCTGCAGCAGAAAGAGCAATGTGCACACAGGCACATACTCTCAGGTGGAGGTTGGTGGGCTTAAGTACTCAACTCTGCCAGGCCCACTTCCCATTTCCCAGCTCTCACATCACACTCTGGATTTCCTGTAACTAATGATGCCAGCCAGATACCGTGGCAGTGACAAGTTTCCATAGGCTGAGTCCTGCTGCCTGTATCAGTCCTGTCTCTCCAGGTCCAAGGAGAAGTGCCATCTCCAAGGCTCAACAAAGCTGTAAGCCTCCTGAGCAAGGCCCTCAGCCATTAAATATACAGTCTGTGAGGCAAAGGATCATCCCAAAATTCACCACTGATTACAGTTCACATAATTATGCCCCACTGTCACCTTTATTCAACATCAATGTCTGCCCAAGTGTCTACAAGGCAATTTCCCAAGCCTGCAGTGACCAGTACTGCCCTGATCAGGGTATCTGCAGCTCTCCCCTCCTACAGAGAGCCTGTCCCACTAGTGTCTTGTCACTCAGAAGCAACAGACACTAAGCTTTGCATATTTTATGCCATTGACAGCATAGCAAATATTGTAGAAAAATCATTCCTGACAGTTAGTACAAATACTCAGAAAAACTTCAGAAGGGTGGCAATTGAAAACAAAATGCATGTCTTCCTGCAGAGAGGGCTGGGGGCTGCATCATTATCAAAGGTCAACAATACAGGAACACGAGGGTAGCACAGTCAGACTCCACAAATCCCATCACTACAAGCTGTTACTGTGTGTCACCCTCTCCCCCATGCCCATCCATACACACACGCGTATACATGCGCCCCAGCATCCATTTCAGACAGAGGCCAAATATAAATTCAGAAATATAATTTCAGAGCAAGTCAGAAGGATGGCAAGTAGAAGGCAAACCTAGGTTTTGAATTCTCAAACTAGCTCAGATACCACTACCTTGTGAACACAGCAAAATAAAAAGGTTAAATTCTCATTATTCATTCCATCAGGAATGATTTTGAGCTAATATTTTCCTTTATTTAAAACACTGAAGGATTACAAGAGACAAATCCAGAACTAGTAACTCTAAAACAAGCTGATCTTAAGACAAACATGAACAATCCTTCTTGTTTTAGGAATACTGGAGCATAGGTTTGGAAACACCTGGGTCATTGAGTAGGTTCTGCAAAACACCCAACCACACATTTCAGTAAGTGTATAGCCAAAGCTTCACAGCAAATTCCACTCATGCCCAAGCTCCTCAGGCCACAGAACACCTTCAAATCCTTACAGGACTTCCAAAAAACTAAAGCTTGTCCCTGTAATATGGAAGATCAGTGGAGATTCAGGATCCCCCCACCCCCCAAGGATTCCACCTCTCTCACACAGAGACTATACGAAAGAGAAGTCTCCTATAATCTCCTGAAACAAACCATGCCTGTTTCCACACTGGAAGGTGATAAAAAAACGAACCAAAGCCTTACAATCTGACCAGAAGAAATTGCATTTTCTCTCCCTGAATCTGGCCGCTGCTTTAATCCTGACATCGTGAAGGGGACATGAAATCAGGCATCTGGGATAATGCAGTAACAATGGGAGTGCTGAGAGGCTTGCTGCAGCCTGCAGGCTATCTCTAACTGAATCTAATCTGCACTGCTCCAGAGAAAGATGGAAAAATTATCAGTCAGAAGCCTATTTGCACAAAGATGGAAAACATTCCCTGCCCTTTCTAGACAACTGGTCCAGGAAAGCTCCTTTATAGGATCAAGCTGACTGCAAAGCACCAGAAACCTTTTTCACTTCTCAGTGCTGACACCCATGCAAAGCACCCACGAGCAGCAATGTCTGTCCACTGGTTATTCCTGCTGCAGTGTAGAAAACAAAAGAATTCAACACAATGAAGTAAATGTAAAAGGGGTTTCTAGGCAGAAAATATTGTAGCTTTTTATAAGGAAGTAGAGATTAAATTAAAAAAAAAAAATAGCAACAGCAATTGCACCATGAGGCTTGCTTGCTGTTCCAGTGCCACATAACACAGTGAGTTAAGACTTCACAGAAACAGCAGGGAGGAGAATTCAGGATCGTATCCAAAAGTACGTGCCTCTGCCACCCACACATCAGAGGAAGCGCTACTACATTTTTTTTGTTTTCTTTTTTTAGCTCTCTAAGACACTCAGGACTTGATGCACGTAGCCCAGCTTTTCCGAGAGCCTCCACTAGAGGACTTCTCTTCCCAGGAGCCATTAGTCAGATTACAAAGCAAGAGGTGTTTCAAAGGAAACCCTCTCCTTACACTCTGAGCCTCCCGCAGGTGGAAATGGTAGCAAACCAGTGACACACCCTACACATGCATTTACACTCCCCTGAGCACAAAATGTTTTAATTCATTAATTGAGACACACCCACCCAGCATTTTGTGTGATTTACCAAAACCACCAGCAGTGTAACAGAGGGACCCAGCACTGTGTCATAAACAAGCCGTGAGCCCTTTCTGGAGCAGCAGTGGGAAAGAGTGCCAGGCCCCTCAGACAGCAGCAGCTCTTCCCGGCTCTCCTTGTCCAGGTTCCTGATCCCTTCCTGCCCCATTCTCCTGCCCCCCTCCTGCTGCCCATGGGGCACTGCCATCCTCCAGCCCCTGTGCATCACTGCCAGGCTCTAAACCCCCAGCACTCTGAAACAAGGGAGCCCAAACAATATGGGCCTTGGGGAATAGCTGACAGCTTTATCTCCTGAGCCACACCACCTCCTGCAGCCTGTGCACAAATGAGATAACATCCTTCTGCATCTGAAGGATGCCCCTTTTAATCTTATGACTAAAAAGCCTCAAAAACATTATTCAGACAAAGTGTTTTAAGATAAATTAATTTGAAACATAATTTATGGCCATAGACTGAACCACTACATCACTGGGCATGCAGGGAAGTGCTATTCCATTTGTTGCCCTTGTAAACAAAGACACAGACAATCTTCACATGGAAACATGCTTCTCAGCACACTGAGCACAGCTTTTCTAGAAGTAAAGCATACAGACCTGTAATTAAGATTCTAATGCATCATCATGGACACAGCCTGTCCTAGACAGTGATAAAGCCATGACATTTACAGCATTCAGAAAATCCAAACAATCAATTTGGTACACCAAGCTGCATAAGCCTGCAATAACATAAGCCAAAACCAAGCAAGAGTAGCAATGAACAGATTACTAATTTTAAGAAGTTTCTGTTACGTGGGTTCAGAAAGGCATATAATTCAAGGCTACAAATCAAATCACAAGCACAATCCTTGCATCCCCCCTCCAGCTCCCTCTTCTCTGAAGGAAACACTCAGCAGCATTGCCGGGATGTTACATTTGCATTGTATTCAATGTCCGGATCCAAGTGCTAGATAATCACCATATTTAGTTTTTTACAGAAAGGTTAAAACCTTAATGGCCTGAATCATCAGAGCATTACTTCAGTCTGATTCTAATGTAAGCCTAATGCTTTTAGCAGTTGCACTTGGGGGGGGGAAAAATCAGTGACATGACTGCAAAACTGAATGGCCTAAGCATCTTATACGAGCGTTATCTCTGTTCTAGTGAAAGTGATATAGAAACAGAAAGATGTAGGAAAAGCTTGTCTCAAGATGCACTGCAAGCTAGTTAAAGAGATGTGAACAAACCCTGCCAGTCTTGGGACTCCAAGTCACATCTACTGGATCAATTTTTTTAAAAACTCCTTTTCTCAAAATTTCGCAAAATAAAAACCCAAAGTCATTGCTTTTCTTTCCCTTTATTGCTACTACTGCTACCATCTTCTTTCCCTTGACTGCTACTACTGCTACCACCTGGCCTATCTGGACAGCAGCCTCTCACTGCCTAAACACTGGCCCTCAGTTTGGATATCACCAATTCATATGGGAGGACAAAAATCCCTGGGCACAGGGGAAAGAGAATCTCTGCACCCTACACTACCTGCCTCTGTTGTTGTAAGACACCTGGCTATGTAGTATGCTCTTTTGTACTCAAATCAACAGCTAAACAAGGTCCAGACTCCCAGTGAGCTATAGTCACAGCAGTACATAAGCAGCATTTCTGCCGAAGCTGTTTGCCTAATTTCTGGCTGGGCACATCCTTAAGTATTGGCTGTGACAGTCATGGTGCCAGACACCTGCTTTTCACATTTTCATTTCTTCAGGATGCAGGCTAGAAAGCATTTTCTGTGATGCTTATGCCTGCCAGTGTAGTGAGGATAAGGAAGGGTCACTTGACTTGACATGAATAGTGCTGGTTCCTGTAAGTTTGCCAGATAACACATGGACAGGAGAAAGGGAGACTCAAATAAGCATTTAGATCAAAAGGTGCAGAAACAACCATGGAAAAGCTTACTCAGCTCTAGTTTTCAAGCAGAGGACTCCATCCTCACCAATACTTGCTCTACTAATGCCCTGTCAAGGCTTGCTTTAAAAAGTAACAGTAACAGGATTTCTCTCTTCTCTTGGAAAAGTTTATTAAAGTGAAAAAAAAATTCTGGTCAAGTAAAAAAAATCTTCTTTCAAGTTCTTCTCTGCATAATTTTGCTCAGAAATGGATGCAGAATCCCTCTAAATGCTCTGAAGACATGAAATAATAGCTAGTGTAAGAGAAGTTTTTATTTTTCATACTAATGAAACTCTAGGGAAAAATTGCTTTTGAGTAATCATCCAACATGACTTTTTTAGGTATAAAAAGAGTGAAAACATTTCTGCATGCTTTTTTAATGCAAAAATGAGGCACAACTCAAAAACAGAATCCACATATCTATAGATATTTACAAAATATATGCCACCATTGTGTGTAGCCACTAGAGCATGCTTATGTCAGGTTGTCTTGAGCTCAGGTTACCTTTGATAACAGTCAATCCCACTCTTTTTCAAAAGTCGTATAGTACATTCACTTTCCCACAGAAAAACGCATGAGACAAGGGCAGAGATGTGGAGTTGGGAGACTTTACTACTCACATATCTGAAACTTTTACCAGAAGTGAGAACAAGCAACTTAAAGATGTGTGAACCAAGTTCTCTCTAAATCGAAGTACAAAGGAAAATGGGGCAAAATGTTAATTATTGTCAACATTTTAATCACACCCAAGCAAAGGATTTTTAAATCATAACTCTTTCTGCCACCACATCTTGATCTCAATACTAAGATATTATTCCTTTCACAACATTGTTGGGTTTATTTTCCATATGTCATCCCATTCTCACTTTTTATCTTAGCTACATTTATTCCTTCTGCAGAATAAATATCATCCTGAAAATAAAGTACAATGTGTCTTTATAGCTGAAATAGCTGTTTTCAAGGAGCAAAATAAGATTTTTCTCATCTGTGGAAAAGTTTCAACAGCAGAGAGACTAACCAACCTATTTCTCTAAGTGGCAAATGACTGGTAATGTTCCCTACCTTCAACAAATGCTTCCACAAATTAATTTCCTTCAGAAACAAAACAAAGCAATAATCAAAGAACTTTTCTAACTTCATTTATAAATTCCTTAGTATTCATTCCCCAATTTGGGGTTGAAAGTAAGATGAAGGTTTTTTTAGTAAAAAGTTGTCTTAGAACATGGCCAGCTTAGATGGCTACAGAGCAGATAATCAAGAATACAGAAGACATCTATCCTTCGAGCTTATCTAAATCATGATGTGTCTCAGTGCTTTAAGTAAACACCAAAAAAAAAAAGAAAAAAACAATCACCAAGATTATTTTTTTGCTCACACAGTATTTCTCATAATCAACAGATTAAAAGAACTCACAGAAGGGCCACTGCCTATTTAAAAAATCCTACCCTCTAGACTCTTTATCAGCTCTGTTGTCTTTCTCTGGACTCACTCCAGCACCTCAATGTCCCTCCTGAACTGAGAGATCCAGAACTGGACACATTACAGTGCCCAGTATGGTGTCCATGAGGTGCAGCCTTACCAGTGCTGAGTAGAGGGGGACAATCAGTGCCCTTGTCCTGCTGGCCACACTATTTCCTTACAGGCCAAGGTGACACTGGCCTTTTTGGCCACATGCTGGCTTGTGTTCAGCAGCTACCCACCAGCATCCCCAGGTCCTCTTCTGCTGGGCTGTTTTCCATCCTCCCTGCACAACACATCCTGGGCTGCATCAAAAGCAGCATGGCCAGCCAAGCCTGCCCCTCTACCTAGAGTACTGCATCCAGCTCTGGAGTCCCCAACATCAGAAGGCTGTGGACTCTTAGAGGAATTCCAGGAGGGCCACAAAGATGATCCAAGGGCTAGAGCACCTTCATGTTAGAGAAGTCTCCAGGGAGCCTTCCAGTACATAAAAGGGGTGTGTGCTGAGAAGCATGTTTCCATGTGAAGATTGTCTCTGTGTCTTTGTTTACAAGGGCAACAAATGGAATAGCACTTCCCTGCGTGCCCAGTGATGTAGTGGTTCAGTCTATGGCCATAAATTATGTTTCAAATTAATTTATCTTAAAACACTTTGTCTGAATAATGTTTTTGAGGCTTTTTAGTCATAAGATTAAAAGGGGGGGGGCTTAAAAAAAGAGAGAGAGCAGGTTTTTCACTAGCATGGAGTGATAGGACAACCAGCTATGGTTTTAAACTAAAAGAGGAGAGATTTAGGTCTTTAGGTTACATGTTAGGAAGAAGTTCTTTACTCAGAATGTAGTGAAGCACAGGAAGAGGTTGCTCAGGGAAGTGAGGGATGCCACACTCCTGGAAGGGTTCAAAGACTGGTTGTATGGGGTTTTGAGTAACCTGGTCTATGGGAAGCTATCCCTATCCCTAAGAGAAGTCAGAGACTACAGAGTGGTTTCAAATAGGGACCCTCCTTGGGACCATAGACCAATCATTCTCCCCTTAAGCTTCAGCTGTAAATTTCAGCAGCACCCAAGTGGTGCCAAATCACTAACAGATCTATCCTCATAAACAGCTGATCAGTGGGAAACTCTGCCTCCAAAGATCATCCTCATCAGATCTGTCTACCAACTACTATACTTGCCAGATTTGTGTGCCACAAGTGCCACATATTTTTGTTATTCCAGGTTTCCTTTTTGACACATATTTCTCTCATTCACATTATGCTTAAATGGAATACAAGGTAACACTTAAAATAGGAAAATATCTTGTTTCACCCAATTTCCTCTCAAAACAGTGTTGGAAATAGTGGCTAGACCAAGACACCTGCAGATGTTCATGCTATTCTGGGATGGATAACCACCTCTGATTGACATGAAAAGAACTGAAAGTTTCTAGAAGCATTTGTCTCTGAATCTGTAATAATCTAATACTTTTGCATGGAAATGTCCTGCTGCAGTAAGGAAACAGGGCAACACGGTATCAGTTCTCTAATCTTAAATTATGGTGATTGTAATTACTAGAGGCTGCAGTATCCCTGGAGGGGACATACCTGAAACATACAGAAAGTGAAGGTTTGCCCAACATGCTTTTTAAAGATCTCATGAGCAACAAAGTCACTATCTTGGCTGCTTTCCAACATCAGTAAGTGTCTCCTTTGAAGTTACAATCAGATGGGAAATTTTTCTTCATTCCTGTACTTAACGATGCAAGTTGAATTAGTGTGCTGTTAAATGACAAACATCAGTTGCAAGCTAAATAAATCCTCCTGTCTACACAATTCTGAAAGTACTTGGGGATCCTTCAGGATGAAAAATGCTCAAGAACAATCATGGTATCTTGCAACGAGTACTGCAATCTTTTCATTTATTCAATAATAAATTGATTTCTTCCCTAGAGCTGATTTTTCCCTTGTGCCAGTCTCCAATATCCTTCCTTGATGTAGCAGTAAAAGATTAAATTGCTCCTGGGACTAACCCCCAGGCACACAAGTTCTCCAAGGATCAGACTTTACTATTTTATCATTTGGTTCAATAGTTGGTCTTTGTAACATCTGTTCAGCTGTGGAGTCCTGAGACTGCACTCCCTTAGTTCAGCTCTAGAAGTAACTTCTTACTTCTTTTAACATCTCAAGGGGCTGCAGAGAATTCTCAGGTCTCCACTGGTGAGTGGGAGTTCATATAATAGCTATGATCCACTGATAAATTGTGAACCAATAAACACAAAAGGAAGTACCATTATCACATCCACCTTATTTCAACACAAGAAAGAACTCTGAAGCTTAAAGGAATTCAAACACAGCAGTGGAAGGAATTTTTCACCCTCCTTGACTCTGTACAATAGCAACCTCCTTCCAATCCCTTCCTGAGAACTCCAAAATGCACTAGTTTTTCTGGGCTTTCTTCCCTCCTAGTTCTTAAACTCAGATTCCCAGAAATGGCTCCTTCACAGGCAATGCCCTCTTATTTTGGGTGCAACTGTCAGCATGCAGCCCTGCACAGAGACTCAGGGGAGTCCTTCAAGAAGCAAGAGGCAGGTCCTGGGCACAGCTTACAGCCATTAAAGGAGTCACTTATATTTATATTGGACAAGGTGCTTGTTCTCTAGTACAGTCTGTTGTGCAGGCAGTCAGACACCTAAGAAAAGCCTGTCTGTGAGATCCAGCTGCCACGTGGAGCAATGACCCACCACCCATTTGACTCAGCTGCACCAGGGCTGAGCACAGCCTCAGCAGTGCCACTCCACTCTGCAAGCACTGAACTCTAGGAAAGTTACACAGAGTACAAGGCAATGACACTTGAAGCCCAAGATGAGCACTTAGAAATACGGGCAATTTGACCGTCAATACTGCAACACAAGCATTACTGCATGGAAGAGTAGCTGCTCACTACCACCCCTTTTCTCTTTACTGGTCTCATTCATCCTCTCCTATCTCACTTAATATAGCATCCCCTTCCTTCAAAAAAGTCCTCTCTGTCCATAAAACTTGGCCAGAGACAGGAAAACTGCTGAGCATCTTGTGTATAGGAGGCAGCCACAAAACTAACCCTGCTTTTAAATTGTGCAAAACACTTTAACCTCACAGAAAGCAGCAGCGTCTCTTTCTGCCTTTGTGTTCCTACAGGGAACACAGACAACAGCACATCTGCCCTCCCAAATTCCCAACAGACTTCCTGACAAGGAGTTTTACCTATAAGCTATAACAGGCTAGTTCGTGCCAGTGCCCTTGAATTACCTGGCCAAATTCACATACCCACCCTCAGCCAATGCCTAACCAAGCTGCACACACTTCACCACTTAAACTTCTCATCAGCTACTCCATCTGGTCCCCTAGGCAGTGTAATGAAAGGCTCCAATCTCAGTGTACTTCTCAGGCATTGAACTCCTCATGCTGGGAAACACAAGGCCAGCATGGACCTACAGGATGGTCACATCTATACAGCTGTCCCAGGTTTAGCAAGGGAACCAAAACCAAGAACATACGTTAACAAGTACTGTGAAGAGGCCCTTCCTCAATAAAATACAACATTGTCACCTAAAATATCTATTAGTAGTGATTTAAAAGAATTGCAGTGCTATTTGGATTTGACACATGGTAAATGAGTGTTACTGGGGAAGGGGAGAAGAAGAGGGGCTAAATTACCCTCTTGACAGCTCCTGAAGAATGTTTTGCCTTGTTGAGCTACTGATGCCTCAGAAGGGGTCTAAACACCTAATTTCTCAACATATATAAAATTTCTCTAGCTGGCTACCATGAAAGTAGTATCCTACTACTGCCTGCACTAGAATACAATAGAGAACTCTAAATAATCTCTGAAAGGGATGGGACTTGTACATGGAGACATCTTGTGGAAATATCAGACTGGGACTGGAAACAGACTGTGGCATTGCTGTAGTCTTCCACCTCAGCTCAATCTGTTTTGAACTCAGTTGGGCTGGCTCTTTGGAGGGGTAATGCTGCATGAGTGTGGCATATATTGCATTCAAGTCAATAGCTACTTAATTCCCTGTTTGTTGCTCTATCTGACCCTTGCCTCTTGACAAACATACACATACACTGAGTCAACTGACAGCCTCAGCAGCGCGTGTTTGTATTCCCATACCTGAGCACTGGAATCAACACTGTAAAATCAAAATGCTCTGAGTAATTCAGTGGAGCACTTCAGGTAACTCCTAGACCCATGCAAATAATTGGGGAAGACCTCTTTGACCACTTATCTGATATTCTCTGTACCAGCCCCTCCAGCCTAATCTCATTGGCTTTGCCAGTTATTTCATTGCTGTCTCAGATAAGCACCTGACTCCTTAGTAATGTAAAGGGTCTCACAGCTTGCAAAGGGCTTTTTACTATTTAAATGTATAGTGCTATGCTCTGTTTCCTATTATTATATCTCATTACATCCTTCCAAGCCTTCAGCAATTTTATTGAAACAGCTTTTTGAAGTATTTAGAATTTCTTAAAGGTCTCCCAACAGTCAGTCTCCTTTTTTGCCCACAGTATCTAACAGTTGCATATCCTCTGGTGATCTGGCAAAGCGAAACCAATTCCTGTAGGAGTGCAATACGTACACTCTATTCATAGCTCTTCCTCCAGAAAGAGACGGCTCACTTGTAAACTTCTGGGCTGAAATCCATTGGAAAACAGTCAAAACAAATTTTTCATTCTGTTGCCACTGTAAATAAGAAACTGGCAGTACCACACAAAGGTTTAAGAAGAGTGAACTAATGATGTTGTCTTCTTCCCAGAGACCATGCCACTAGGAGACACACAAAAGGAAAAGGCAACACATTTGGTCTCACACAGATGATAACCCAATTCATCTTGTGAATGGTTAAAATGAACCAATTCAGGTAGCCACAGAGGTGAACACTCCATTCTAAACCTCCACACCAGCTCTCTGCAAAAATCAGATTTTTCCTAGCTGTACAGAGCTTTCACATCCTTGCTGCTCAGACACAGAGTAGCAGAGGAAGACTGTTCCTCCTTATAGCAGGTGCCTCTTTGCATTAGCTGTAGTGGATTTCAGTCCCTACAGGAATACAGCTTCCTCCCTTCCCACTGGGAGGATTAACACTTGTGTTCTCTACAAGCAACTGCTTGTCTTGCAACTCCAAAATAAGCACCTTGGAGGTGCCTACAGGATACACACTGCCTCTGGTTCCCTGTGCTCTTGTCAAGCTCTTGGGGCAATGCAAGCTGTCAGCCACATGAACCCAGAGCAGAGGAGGGAGTAACGCCGGTGCTATCCATGGACAGAGCAGGCTTGCAGTAATTGCTTCTTAAAGCAAATTCCACTGGGCCCAGGGGAGGGCAGAGACTGGCACGTGCCTGTACATACTCACACAGAGGATCTCTTACTCCTTTCAGCTTCTACTGTGCAAGCTTACTGACCTCCTGCAGTATTAATGAATTCCTCTCACCTCCTTGCTCTGACATCTGCTCAGGAGAACGGATGAGTAAGCAGGTAATCCAATTGGGCAGGAGCAAAGCAATGAGCCAATTCTCCCACACAACTGTGTTACCCTACTGCTCTTTGGCACTGCCTGCCCCCACAGGCCCTGTATTCCAAGAAAAAGCTTTTGGGCTTCCTGCCCTGAGGATGGCTAAACAGACCTTCTCCAGCTCCAGTTTATTTTATTGCTCCTGTGTAAGTATGACATAAAAGGCTGACTTACCATTTCCAAGATTTCAACACTGACAAAGCAAAAAAGAAACCTTGATTTCTCTTCATCTCCTCCTCGCTTTCGGTAAAGCAAGTTAACAAAAACAACTGCTCCCACACACAGCAAATTAGACCAGTCAGATCAACAAAGCTTCTGCACAATAGAAACAAATCAGATCCAAATCAAACACTTGCAGTAAAACAAGTTCTCAGGTAACCTTTAGAAAGTTAAAACAGGCAGTAATACTAGACAGCTGGGAATTAAGGACAGAGAAAGTCCATAAAGTTACTCCAGCTCATGTCAGGGCTAGGACAAGATAGGCTGACATAAGCTGCCAACCTGTGCTTTTCTCTAGGCTTGCTTTCAAAGGCATCAAACGAACTTTTACCAATTCCTTTCCAATATACATTCTATTCAATCAGTATAAACATTAAGACAACTGTAACTGATGGTCAGATGAATTCTTCCTTATCCACGCATTTCTGCCACCATTACTTAATTTTCAGTTTCACCTAAATGTTCATCCCCAGTTTATGCATGCTTAGGATGCCTGTTTGGCTTTCCATGTTTCAGAGTCTTGCAGTGGAGCACCTCAGTGTAGGAAGAGCAAAGATCATGTCTCCCACCTCTGCCATCTCCCATTCATACCGTATCACTAAAGGATCTGCTAAAAATCAAGGAAAAAAACAAGAATGTAGACAGCTTTTCTCATTCACTATGAGAATGTGTTCATCTCTGCTGGGCTCAAAATAGTATCTGACAGGAGTGAATCACACGAGTTCTGAAAAATTCACAAGAAAAAGGCAAAAAAATCTATAGCTGCCTTCCTCAATCTCACTCCCTGACTGTCTTATTGACTTCTGCTGCCTGCATCGACCATTTGCAGCTACCTGTCTGCTTTCTCTTCCATTGACGTAGCTACCAATACAACATGAGAGGAATGGGAAGAAAGGGAAGCACTGAATTACTGTGGGGATCTTCATCAGTGCCTCTTGCTGAGAGAGATAAAGAGGGACCAATGAGGAAATACACAGCACAAAAATCATTTGCCTTCATGAGAAGCCAGTGAGCTAATTCAATATGAATAAAAATCATAGAATAGATTTTACTTGATTTACATAAATGCCTAAAATGTCCCAAAACACTTTGATCAGTCCAGCCCTGGAAAAAGAGAGGAGAGGAGACAACCTTATAGAGCCTCTATACCCAGGATGCCCCTAACCCCCAGAGCTGCATATGGAATGAAGAGGACATCTATCTTCAGGAGAGATGAATCTCCATTCTCCCATTAACACACATTTTCAACAACTTGTTCTCCACTACATTTCTTGCTCCAGTCTTCTCTCTGTTCTCCTAATGTGGGAACTATACCTACTGACACTGTTTACATGACTAAATATGCTAACCTAGATATGAGGTAAGTTGCATTTTTATGAAAAGGAGGTCCAAGGACTTAAATGAAGCAGTAAGCCAAAATATGTTGGAAGAGCAATATCCATGTAATTCCAAGTCACAAAAGGACTAGTATGAATTTTGCTCCCATTTCTTTTCAAGTCAAAGGGAAAAAATTATGTATACATTTCTCCAAGCCTTTGACATTTTCCTCTATCCTTTTCCTGACCCCTTCTATTTTCTGCTGCTTTAAGCTTCCCTCCTTGTGGACAATCCTGTGTTGTTAAAAAAGCTATACTTGATTTGAGAAGGAAAACAAAGAGAAAAGCATTAGCTTTTGTGTGTATCTATAGAGAAAAAGGCTAACAGCTGAACTCAATGATCTTGAAGGTCTTTTACAATCTAAGCAATTCTATGAGTCTATATGTTGTTATCTTATTGCAGGGGTTCCATACTGTTGTCTCCTTATCGCAAAAGTTTCATACCTTCTTGGTGTTTCTCACAGGCAGCTCCTCAGAGCACTGACTCTCTCCTCTTCACAAAGTGGCCAACTGACTCCAGTTCCCTTCTCAACCAGCCAACCCACTCTTTGATAGCACTCTTCTTCTCATTGGTTACAGCTGTGGCCTGTTAAAGTCAGGCCTGTTCCTAATCTTTGATAATTGGCCCAGCTGCAACTCCTTAGGGGTAAGATTACTTTCTACACTATCTTTATTTTCCTATATTCTATCCCCCTGTATCTATAGACCTGTATTTATAGATACATACACACATCTTTCTCTACACAAGTGCATAGATGAAAACCCATGATGTTTGAGATCTATGCATTAATATGTACACATAAACAGCCTTAGTCCCTTACTGGAGCACTGTATTCCTATGAGTTTTTGCTTGGTGGAAAGAAAACACATGGAGAAGGCTGCTCACCCTGGCCTCAGCCGATTGCAGAGTCAGCAAGCACCCTGTGGTCACATCCAGACCTGAAAGCTGGAAAACACCTCCAGGTTCACAGTTAAAGTGCCCACAAGAGGTAAGGAGAAAAAAATATAACAGCAAACATTAGAAATTATTTTTAAAAAGGATCTCTGCCAAAACAGAGAACACTATGCCTCTGAATATATATTTTAAAGGAAAAAAGCTGAAATAAAAACACTGAGTAATACTAATCTTTAATCACAAAAAGTTGTAAATTTAGCCTGTGTAGAGCTCCAAAAGGAAAACAACCAGACACAGTATTATAATACTAAATTTTTTCAAATATCCTGAGAGTCAGAAGAAGGTTACAAGTAAAATTTCTTCAGAAAGCACACCTGGAAGCCAAAGTCTTCTTAAAGATCTCAATTTAAAACATCTTGCTTGCATGTCATCATGTCTGACATGCACCAAAAATCCCTCATGGAGGCTTAAAACATATGTCATTTCTTCCTTACATGAAATTGTAAGTCTGCAGATTATTACAGAGGATATTTTTAAGCTATATGTATATATTTCAGTTACATGCCAAACATACAGATTTTTTCAATACCATAACTGCCATTTTAACTTTGTTTTTTTACACAGATAATCAAACATTTATGTGTTTCAAGGCCCACAATCACAACCAAACTTTCACACTTCCATTCTAAAAAGAGTCTCCTTAAAACCAAAACAAACATGTTGTGTTCAGCTCTTCCAAAAAACAAGGCTACATAAATTGGTAGGCTTTTGTGTCACATACAACTAGTTTTCCTGCAAGCAGAGGGGAAAAAAACAACCAAACAACAAATAAACAAACAAACAAAAAACCCCACCAACTTTCAAAACAAGCATACTTTGCCACAGAAAGACCTATTGCAATGGGAAGTCATTCTACAGAATAGAGTGGAAATTTCACTGCTGAAGGCCAAACATAGGATCAGGAAACCCACAAGCAGAGAAGGCATAACTGTGTGAATGGCAAGTTCAGCCTTACTATGCGTCTCCTGTTTGCATCCACAGCAGTATGAACCATCTGTCTTCCCCCAAGCAGCACAGGGAAGGGAGGAATCTTTTTGCATAGAGAACCATCTTGAGCAATACACTGTGGTCAAATTAAGTCAATGAGTCACACCATAAAACCAAGAAAAATCAGACATGTGCTTACTTTTTCCTACTCTGACCTTGATTCCATTGATGCAAAGCAAATATTCCTAGAAAAAGCTGAAAGCCTGGCTATGAGTGAGGAAAGAACCAAAACAAAAGAGAACAATTAATAGGATTTACTGGTTTGGTACACTGGCACACAATTGCACTCCCCCAGTCCTCCAGCATCCGTCAAATCCATCCAAAGCTAGAACAAGGCACCAGTCTCATCCTGCAGACTAAAAAATTCAGGGAGAATTTCCTTTGCTACACAGTTACAGCATACCCCAAGTGCATCCCTGCAGTCTCCACTAAGCAGAGGCACTATTTAGTAAAACTGGTTTTACTTATCAGCTTACATGATCTTACATATAAGACAATTGCTTAAGAGAAATATTAGGAGGAGGATCTTCTCACCTGTAAGGAAGCTTGAGATGAGAAGATCAAGTTACTTGGAGGGAAACCAAAGTAACTGAAACAAAAAAGGCAGTTCCTCATTTTTTTTATGTAGCAGCCATTAGACTGATCTCAGAGCTCTGACAGGCTAAGACAAATGCTTTGGAAGAGGGAATACCAGTGAGAGGATTCAGCAGCACCCAAAGAGGTGGCCAAACCAGCAGACAATTAACCAGTCATGAACAAGCTTCTAAATCAGGTTCTTGATGGAACATACAACTATTGGAAGAGTCAATCCAAAATTCTCAAGTCACCTAATTCACATGATGGACAGATGATACACTCCCTCCTCCCAGCCCAACACTGCCCTGGATGGCAATAAAGTTACTGAGCAATGTTGTTATGTCAGTGCTGCTGGTCATGCTCAGATCTCATGGTCTCACCCAGATGGCAGCTTGGGGTCTGATACTGTGGAAGACCTCAGCACAGAGCGTGTAGAATAAACCAAATAAATCCAAGAGCCCATTCAGCACCTACGTGCACATATATAAACATAATCCCTTTCTTACAAGACAAAAAGCATTACATGATCATTTCTTGACCACAGAGCTGCTTTGGGCCTTGTTTCAATTTGGCCTCTGTGACTTTAAGAGCTTATAAACCACATTCTAATTCCTCACAGCCAGACATGTGCTTAAACAAGGGTCAGGCCAGAATATAAATGTTGCATATCTCCACTGCCAATGCTTCAGAGTTGTTGAGTTCCCTCAGATGAGAGCTGGACTGAAGTCAGTTTGAGAGAAGAGTCCTACATCTGGTTCACAGATCTCTTGTACTGCAACCACAACACTTTCCCTTCCCTCTTTAAAGTATTTTATACGAAACATGGTCTCTACATTGCTTCTTTACAGTTTCTCCTCTCCTTTGATCTAGGCAGGATAAAGTAGGATAATCATATTTTTCTTCAAGATGAACAAAATCTCAATTTCTGATAAAAAATTACTAGTTTAAAGAAAGGCAAATGTACGATGGTTGGAAAGCAAAATGGAGGAAGACAGAGACAGTGGTCATAACCCCATAAATCCACTGCCACTGTATTATATTTGAGTATCAGAATGGAATACTTTGCCTGAATATTGCCCTCCCCCCCCCGCCCCTTTTTCCTTCTCTTCTGTTTCTTGTAATCTTAGCATAGGGAAAGAGAAAAAAAAATTCTTCCAAAGCTATTCGAAATTATTGATCCATCAGTTGTACTGTTCTTCTCAAATAATGAGGATTATATAGGCAACATACATGTGACCCAAATCCTGTACTTCCTTAAATTCTAAATCTTTAAAATATCTCTGGAACTGAAGACGCAATTACTGGTCTGCACCCCAAAAAAGCAGGAAAATAAATTTAAAAGAAAGCTGATATCAGAAGAGATTTTGATAGCACAAGGGAAGATTTCATCATGCAGAAAAACAGTTCTAGATAAAACAGAGCTCTTGCTTGGCTTTTGATCATACAATGAACAGATTATATGAAAGCTCTGCAGCTGTTTTGCTAGTTAAAGAAAGCAATAGTGGGAGGATTTTAAAACAAAAAGCATGTAACCCTAAAATAAATTACAGACAGAATGGAGAGCTATTAAGTGATTTACCCAAATATAGGATTTGACCATCTTTCTTGCTGTGCCCAAGAAGGCAGTCTGAACTCATAATGGTTATGGAAAAGCTGGTCCCAGACACCAGCACACTCCAAAGCCTGGCAAGTCAGGCCCTGGGATCTCACCAGAGGCAGGAATGGCACTAACGTAGAGGATGTATCAGAAAAGGAAGGACCAATTTGTATTACTCATGGACATTGTGGCAAAGGTGGCAGCAACAAAATGTAAAACAAGGGAATAGGAAATTGCATGGCGTTACCTTTAATAGCATATTACCAAGACCCAACTGCCTACATTGGCTTCTTTTCGGTTTCTGTTCATTTTTTTCATTGACAAGCATGCAAAGCAGCAACTTTACTAGTTCATCATCAGTAAAAATGGGATTTGCATCCTAACCAATTCCAAAAGAAAAAAGGTGTGTGGTTTCCATCAAAAAGGCAAAGACAAGAGAAGCACAGCCAAATCCCCATCCAAATATCATACATCCCACCCCCAGATTCTTCCTGTGGATATCAGGTTTTTTTCCAATTCCCACTTTCTGCTTCTTATTGAATATCTTTCTCAGTCTGGTTATGTGCAGCACTGACCTCTCATCCATACATGACACTTTCATGTGCACTTGCAATACCAAAAAATATTTCACCTAAAATGCCCAGATCTTAAAAAAAATTTTCTGATCTCCTGTTGTAGCTCATACTGGTGCTAGAAGCGAGAAGCCAGCCAGGTGGGCACTGGCTAGAAGAGCCAGAGGCAGCAGGGAAGCACAACCTTAGCAATCCCTGACATCAGCATTCTCACTATTAACAGTTTCTTTGTGTCAGGAATACATCTGACTCACTGAAACAGGTAAAATAAGCACGGGATACATATATTTACTATGTGAGTGTAGCCGAGTTCCTTTCCCCACCCACCCGAAACCTTATCAATTCAACTGGAGATAGATAGCATTCATTTGTGAAGGAAAAAAAATAGACAATTTATCTGCTAAAAGCACTATCTGATTATGAAAGGACTGCTCAAATTTAAAACAGGATTGGTAACAATTCTTGAAACTAAAAGTGTTTAACCCTATCCCTAATGTTTAAAAAAAAAAACAAAACAACAACAACAAAAAAAAAAAACCAAACAACAAACCACACCACCACCAAAACATCAGCATATCAGCATTCACATAGCATTTGGAAAACTACATAGATAATATATAATATACTGGCCAAGTATTCTTAACTTAAAACATTTCATTGGGCTGTTTACATAACCTAAGATGGTCTTCAGACCAAGACAAACCAAAATTCAAACAGTCTCAGCTTGTAAAATATTTATATAAAATGTTGCATAATAGAAGTGCCAGACCAGTGAACCAACAAGCATAAGAAATCTCTAACAGTGAGAACAACGGCACAGAATGTACAGAATTTACTCCTAACATGCTGTGCTGTTTGATATTCTCTTGCTAATCTTGCCTGTTAGATTATCCAGATACAGGAAGGAGTACAATAACTAAAGACTTTTTTCTGTGTGTAATAAGAGCCCAGCCCAAAGCCAAGCCAAGGTAATGATGCCAATGGGCACTGAATTACATTCACTTTAACAATAAACAAAATGGTCTTAATCAAATCTTGTCTCATTCTTCACAATATTTCATTGCATTATGGTTTAAGCTATGCAAATTTAAATATATTTCTTCTGAAAGGAAATTAAATAAAAATTAAGATTAGTAATACTTACCTATAAACTTCAGAACAAAATTTAAGACCTCAAGAAAACTTGAAAATAAACACACTGCTTCTGAAGATAGAAAATTCTAAATATCACTGCACTAAAAAGGTGATTTAACATGCCACAGAAGTTTTGAGAAAAAATTAATTTCTTTTAAACATTAAAAAAGGAGACCACACATACAGATGTCACAATGGTTGTTCTGTGCTATTTACTTTTATATAAAGCCACACTTTTATTTTGTCCAAATATTTTCCATGTGTCACAAACTTCTGAGCTAAGCAAATCCATCAAAGAAAATGCAAGGAAACCAACTATATTTTGGCAGCTGATAATAGCATCTTTTGACAGTGAGGAGTCAGAAAGGCAAGTTCAGATTGTGGGATATGCTTCTTCACAGCAGCTCTTCCTGCTATAATGGTCAACAGGGGGAAGGCCAACAGTGCTGACCTAAAATGAGTAATTTTAGGTTCAATCACTGGTCATATGAGAAAAACAGTCCCATTCTTTTGAAAACAGCCCCTTCAACCAACTTGCCAATATAGGCAAGCATCATTCTGTTGGTTTTCTTCGGGTAGTTCTTGTAAGGTCAGCATCTCCAAAGATCTAAAAAAACATCAGCTAAATTTTCAGCTGATGAAATCAAGGCAGGCCAGGTTAAAACAATTCACATAAGATTATTAGCAAGGCATTTTTACTAGTGCAAGAGCACAAATTCTGTGTTCAAGGCATGAGACACCATGTTCTTAGACTTGTGTTCTTGTAATATGTCCTACCTCTCCACAGTGGCAATTGCCCTTCCAACACAAAGCTTTCGGTCCGGTCCAGCTGGCAGCAGGGCTGGAGGTCCTGCTCTCAAATCAGCAGAATTTCAGTGTGGGATGAAATCCAGAAGTCATTCAGATTTAGGCAGTCACATTTTTCCCCAGTTAGCCAAAACAAAGAGACGGGGGCTTCCACAAAAGAGGTGGTTTTCCTCTGGCACAGAACAAATACCCTCCATTTCCTAGGTTTTACATAAGCTGTGGGCTGCTAGGAACATAATAACTGTGTATTTTCAGTTTTATTTGTTATTAATCCTGATGAAATTTTCTGGTCATGGATCAAAGTTCTTTAAAAGCATGTGAAGTTAAATATACCATATTTCAGTGTGTTGTTAAGGCAACTGAATACTGAAAGTTACCAGAAAATAAGTATTTTTTTTTAGCTTCCAGTTCTATTATTTTTGACCAGAATATGACTGTATTCTCTCCCACTCAACTATTTTTTCTTTTTGATCCCAAAAAGGCCAAGACAGGGGAGGCAGAAAGAGTTGTCTGCATGCTTTATCAAAAAGAACTGTACAAACTTTCCGTGACCAAGGACAATTAACGAAGGGCTGTAGACATACAAAGTACATCAATGCCCCCCAACATCTGCTCCTCCCAAGACCTTCTCTATTGCAATAATGCAAGCAGATCAAAATGTATACAGAAGCTAAAGCAAAGTAAAAGGAGCTGGGATTTCTCTGTTCAGCTCCAAACTCTACCACAGCTGGTTGGGACAACAGGCAAGTAGCTAAGTGCAATATTTAATTTTTTTACTATTCTCAAAATGGCTTAACTTTGTATTTCTGATTTGAACCACATTAGTCCTCAGCCTTAGAGGAATTTATTAAATTATGCATGTAATCCAGCAAGTGAGAGTGGAAGCATGATTTCTTGGTTACTGCACAAAAAATAAAAACAAACCAAACAAAACCACCTCCACTAGTCACATCGCAGTGAAGATGCAAGTCAGTAGTTATTTTTGACAGCTGTCTTTAATCTTCCCATACTTTGGATTCCCACCTCCAGAAAGGCCAGTAACACACAGAGTCCCGGTTGAACTCATCAAATTACTTTTCCTTAAAGGAGCAGAAGAACAAAGTCTTTCTCTCCTATTCATATACTAAAGCTTAATCCAGGGCCAAGAGTATCTACTAATTCAGAATAATTCTGACAAGCCTTATCTCAAGTCATTCTTCTAATTAAAGTGAAACAAACTAGAACTATACACAATTATAACATCAATCAGCTTTCCATTTAGTAAATTTACAACTACTCCTGCTTCTGTTTTACTTCTAGCCCTATTTAATTCTGACTTTTCTTCACTGCAAAATAATACTGTACATTTCTCCATGTTCTTGTGTCTTTTTTATTCTCTCACCTCATCACTTCATTTCTTTTCCTGTCTATTCATGTTCTCCCTTTTTTCACTTCTAAATCTATCCCTAGCTACTTCACTAAGTCTCTCTTCCTGACTTCTACTTGTTTACGTCAGAGACTCACTCTAGTATCATTCTCAGCAATCTCATGCCACATTCAGAGCCTGAGAATTGTACCAAGACATTATGACTAGGAAATTAAATTTTAATTCAGTATTCAGGAGACAGAAATGTAGCAATCTGGACACTCGTCTTTCCTTTGTAATCAGGTCTTACAAGGCATTTTCCAGAGAATCTGCCCACAAAATTTTCAAATATAATTCTCAAGAGACTTCCATGCCCATTTACTGGCCCAAGAACAACACACCTAAAAATCAAGTTAAAGATCCCAAACCCTCTGAACTTCAGCTATGACCGAATTGCAAGTGGCTGGAAGAGAGCAGATGTTCAGGAATGTCCATCCAGCTCTATAATCACTCCTGCAAACCTTCTCTAGCTGTCACCACTTTAAAGATTTTCACTGATTAATTCAATTTCATTCAGAAATAACAAAACAACCCCCCAAAAAATATAACCAAATTTAATGCAGGCAAATTTCAGATATATATTGAACTTTTTTTAGGCTACAAACATAAAGCAACAAACATCATTCTGTCTCTGCAAGCTGTCAGTCTTGATTCTATCAAGGACAGCTAGCTTGCTTTCTTTAGTTTTTCACACAGGCAATTCAATATACGTAGGTAGTCCCTTCCTTTCTCTTATCACTCCTATTCAGCCAGTTCTGCAGGAACAGAGGACTATCTCATTTTCAGATTCCTGCACATTCTTTCTCACATTCTCTTGCACTGCAATTCTTTCAAAACTGGATTGTCAAATGAATAGTATTTATCTTGAGTGATCTTCCAAGAGGAAACACAATGTAGACTCCTTCTCCATTAACTATTTTTGTTATCTTATTCTGCGCATTAAAAAGTAACCAAATGATTTTGTCCCTCTCTGAAAAAGGAATTTCACTGCTGAATTTTGTATTCAGGCAATACATAGTCTGTTCACATTGGCCATTCAGAGAAACAACACTTCTGAAAAACATTAAAAAAGTCCTTGTCTGCTTCCCATTCAAACATTACCCATGACTACTGCACTTTGAATCCTCAATTACTACAAATCCTGCTCAGGAAACAATGAAAGTTTTTTACTGGGACAAATCTGGCTGCTGCTTGTCCAAGACTGTGACTCATGTCAGTTCTAAAAAGACCACATATTAGACTGGATGGAAAAATTATTAAAGAAATATAGGTAGAGATGAACAGATACCAAGTATTAGTATAGTAACTGAACTATGTTCTGAGAATTTATGTATACAAACTATCTATAGTTAGACAATAGCAATTTATACCCTTTTTAAACACACTAAACATTTATCAATAATTATATCTAACAGCAGAGAGTCACACAGGTTGTAGAGTTACTGTGCTAGTAGACAGAGATAATAGTATGAAATAAAAAATGAAAATCAACATGAATTAGGAGATGCACACCATATTAATTTCATTCATTACAGAAGTTCTATCTACACTTGTTTTTGTAGACAGGAGATCTGGGAACAAATCTGTGATTACATGTTTCTGTTCTGCAAGCAAGCCCTCTCACCCATCAATAAGAAATGGACAGAGTGGCTGCTGCCTCCCACTAAATGAGCAAAGGCCAGTGATACATTTTATGTGCTTCCAGTCTCTATAACTAAGATCTTCTCAATAGTTTCCCTTGGAGATTGTATATGAACAGATCAAGTACTGCTAACAGCAGGAGGGCCAAACATACTGATGACAGGAAGAAAAATGCTGAAGCTGCTGTGGATGAGCCAAATTCAGCTTGCTTGTCCTTCTACCCTTGTGCAGCTCAGACAGATCTCTTTCACTCCAGAGAGGGTCAAAAAATAAGATGGATGCTCAAGTAGATCCAGTCTAGGAAATTCAGTCTTTGGACTATCCAACTCAGTAGCCAGTTACATTATTCTTATACTTTTTATCACATAGTTACCAATTCAAGTACAGCCCCCATCCAGTACCATAAAATAAATCAGTTTATTATAGTCAGGTTCTTAGACAAGAAGTCTCCATAGCAATACAGCAGCAATATTACCAGTTCCTCTATTAGTACTTTATTCTTTTCTTACACACACACACATATATATATATATATATATATATATATATATATATATATATATATATATATATATATATATATATAGTGGACAGTAACTTCCAGCTATCCACAATAATCTCCATCTCACTAGACGAATGTGCAGTATAAAAACAGCAGTGACAGATCTACCAAACCATTAGTTTGCTATCTAGAGAGAAGGAATTCACAAAAGTTTGAGATAAGAAACTTCTGATCAAATACCAGCTATACTTCAGTTCCCTAGTTTTGTTACTTAGTAGGTAACTACAGCAGCAGGAAAAGAGTTCAGGAGTCAAGACACCTCACCTTAGTTACTTACACACAATAGAACATAATTGAACATAATTGACCTAGGTACTCCAACAATACCTCTGGCCTCAAGCTTAAATTCAGTCTGGAAATTAAATCATTAAATAAATAGTGTGGCAGATAGGCTGGCTGGACTTCTGCACTCCTGGTCTTTTCCTTAAGATTTGTCCTGGGGTCTCCTAAATATAAGAATACCCAGACAATAAGTGCAGACAATTGATTCTACCCTGAAACCCCTTCAGACCAAAGTCTCCAAACATCCTGTACAGCCCTTTGGGGAAGGGAGCAGACAGGTCCTCCACAGCACTTCTTCACTCTAGCCTGGGCATTACACAGGTTTGTAATGCTATTTACAGATTCATCACGTTCCCGTTGCTCAGGAAAGCCTTATAGGTCTCCACTCTAAAACCTACCTTCTCTGAATCATAACTCCCACCTTATCCCAAGAAACCTAATGATTTTAACAGTAAATCAGGGATTCCTGCTGATTCTAATTCAGTATCAGGGGACATTACAGGACTGCCTTTCCTCAGCAGTGGGAACTGAGGGGAATAATGTGACCAGCAAGACCGGAGCCTTACTGGCCAGGGTCTGTCCCAAGGTACACAATGAAGACAAACCTGGAAACAGCAGCCACATCCAACCAAGAGTCCAGATCTTAAAGTAGTATCATTATGACATGGCACTTCCAAAGCCAAACTGGGAAATCAATCCATACATTAAGAGCAACGATGAGGTCTTGCAATTGCCAGGTATAACCATGGTGATGAAGCTGGGCCAAAAATCAAGCCAGGTAGTCAAAGGCCACAAGGCAAAATCCAGATCACACTATTCTATGGCTAGGCACTGGCATTGCTGCAGCTAATCAAAAATCAGTAAGCCTTCTCCATCATGGCTCAGGAAAAAAAGATGGAATCTCCAATGCTGAGTTTAAATAGAATTCCTGGGCCCACAGGTGTGGGCTCATCAGCGCTATAAGGGGTTATTCGTGTACTTAGAGCTTCAACACACCTGCAGTCTCCAGCCTGAGGAAGTCTGAGAAACAAAAGAGAACCCCAGTACCAGTGTCCAACCCTAACAGGACCCTAAAAGCTCCAAAACTCAGGAGCTTAAATTTGGGAGAACTTCTTGAATTCTGTGTAATCTTAGCTAAGAGACTTATAAACCTCCAACCTAATCACCTACAAGTCCCAGCTATGGTTGCCCTCCCACACTACAAATCAGACAAAAAGGAACATAATCTTTTCACAGCTCTGGTAGCCCCATTCAGTGGTGTGTTCCTGCTCCAGACAGCACAGCCCCATCACCAGGGGTCTTAAGCCCTATCCTGCAGCAGGAGTCAGTCCAGGTAGCACATGACTGAGCTAATACACCATTTTTTTTGAGAGTGTGGGACAACCCAATAGGACTTAGGTCACTTGGCATTCTTAACCAAACATATTTCTATTGTTGACTCTCAATCCTTAGCTAAGATACCTTCTACAGCTTTAACTATGGGCACAGAAACCATGCTATGTAATAAGCAGTCATTTTCCATTTCATGAGAACATCTCCAGCCTCCTCACCTGAGTGTACCAGGGTATAGCCATTGTAATGACTTCAGTACAAACTAACAGGTCCAGAAATTTTAGAAATCACTTGCAATAAATATGGTGAGTACATAGGGAAGGCAGGGAAAAACTACAAGGTAGTTTCACAGGGTGACACTTCATTTTCTCCAATAATAAGCAGGGAATATTCTACAGAAATATCTGTAGAATTCAGATGCAGAATCAGCCAGCAACTCTTAGCAATAGCAGTGGAGCCTCTGCTCCTCACAGTGGGGAACAGCAGAGGTTGGCAGGGGATGGAGGCTACATCTCTGATGAACTCTAGACAGAAAGGCTTAAATCTCCAGTTATGTTCATCACAGACAGGTCGCCAGCGCCTAGTCCACATAAAAATAATAATATTAACAACATTAAAATGAAAGCTTGAATATCAAGGTCAAAGTAAGAGTAGACAAGTTACAATGGTAAATGTCCCTTGACAGCATTACAGATGAGTGCTGTATCAACAGGCTCCACAGCTCAGGCAGGGGAAAATCTTCCTGTCTGCGAAACTAATGCCTTTTTATTCACCCAGCCACAGTCATGCCCTAAAAAGTTAATATTAGATTTTAAAAATCAAATATCTCACCTTCCAGAAAACCTTGCACTTTCTCAACCCCCTGGAAGTGTTCCTCAGCTATTCACTTCAGAAATAAAGACCCCATCCAGGGAGCTGAAATATGTGGGTTATGCACTGAGAAAATATATTAAAATCTTTATTGGCTTCTCCATCCAACCAAGTCTTTTCCCATAAAGAAAACAGCCCCCATGACACTAATTCTCCCCTTTGAGCTGAGTGTTCTGTAAAAGTCCGTGGCTCCAAAGCAGACTGAAATGCAGCCACACTGTCAGGGCAGTGCCCAATGCTGGAAGCCCTCACATGGCCCTGGCACCCCTGGCAAGCCCTGCCTGCAGCAGCCCCATTCCATCAAAGCCCATTTGCTGACTCTCACCCAAAATATGGTCCTTCATCCCTCTCTTCTTGGAAAAAAATTTAAACACGTTCTTCCATAGCAAAGTCTCACACCATAACATACATCATGATAGGGGTTTATCAAATGTCCAGAACTGAAATCTAATCTGAACCAAGACAGACAAGGCTCCCCTAATTTGGGATTTAGGGGAGAGATATGAGAGGCATTAATTGATAATTTTTTTCAACTGGGAGCTTATTTTTACAGACACTTTCTTATAGACTTTAGTTAAGCAACAAAGGAAGAGAAGGGAAAATGGAGGAGGATGACAAGGAGATGAAGAGGAGGGTATATCAGAAGCCAAAGCAAAATGGATAGAGATAGATAGATAGATAGACAGACAGACAGACAGATAGATGGACAGACAGAGATACATACATATATATATATAGAGAGAGAGAGATAGATATTTATATCATGCACCCACAAACACAGGACCAGAATGTGTCCACATCTTTCCACTGGGTGCTGTTCCACATTTACACATTGTCTTGGGCAAGAGAATACTCCTAAGCATTCTTATGTAATATTCCAATAGTGCTACTGTGAGAAAAGCTCAATTTTACAGTGCTGATCCCTTTCACAGTTGGCTTTTGTCTTGCAGCAATAAAAGTGGTGGCTCATGGGCAATCATTTTTCTCATGCTTCTCACATTTCTTACAAAAAAAAATCATTATCCACAGCAAAAGCTCCTCCTTGTTTGTTACATAGGAATACAGAAATGTTGTACTCCACGTTTGTGGTCTGAAACTCTCCCTTCACAAGAGTCACTGCTAGGTTCACCTCACAGAGATGCCTATCAGATCACATATCTGGAAATGCTTTTGCCTCTTTGAAGCCACCAGCTCAAAGTGCCTTGCCTGGTTCTGCATCTAACCCCAAATAGCAGCTTAAAAAGTGCTCTTGACCATCTGGGTCAAGAGTAAAACCTAAGAATATCTATAAAAAATATCAATTTTTTTCAATGGAAACCACTAAAACAAAATAAACAAACAAAAAAAAAAATCTGGCTTTTTCACATTTCAACTTTTAAATAGTTTCTGCACTTTGATTTTCACTGTCCTTTCCTCCACGTCCCAAACCAAGGAAAAATTAGCATCACCCTTTCACCCAAGCAAAAAGAAGTGCCGTCTCTGGCTCTATCAGATACATTCTCAGACTCAGTTCAGGGCATAAAACACTGTCCAACTCTCTCACCTACATAGTTTCACATACATCTTAAGTAGTATGCTACTGCCAACCTTGAGAAGTAGGTATCTTTCAGGACTTCATGATAGAGTCATATTTGGACCTCTCAACTACAATGCTTTAATGACAGTCATTAAAACACTGTGGGAAATAATCAAGTGTCAGTTTTAAATTTCCCTGTTCTGAAACAAGACTGACACTTTTGAAGCAACAAAATAAGAGAGAAAAAGATAATTTTTCCACTTGTTCAGCTGAAATCCTCCACACTGTGCAAAAATCAGGTTGGGAATTTCCTGAGAACAGTCCTGAATAAAATAGAAGGGGAATTCCCTGAACTCACTATATCAATTCAGTTAAAAAATACCACATGAAAAGCCTTTTTGGCTAGGATGCATGCACACAAAGACTCAGGATAATAGAAGTAAAGCATTTTTACTTTCCCAACCTTGGGACAAGTCTGAAGCAAACTTCAAACTAAGTTCTGATTTGGTTGTTTATTTCTCAGAAAAAACAGAATTTGTCGTCCTTGCTGCAATAAGAGGGAAAAGACACAGGACACAAAACTTCTAGAGAAGATACAGCTATTAATTTTTGTACAGCTCTATAAGCAGTACTAAGGAATTTGCATTATATGAATGAAATAAGTTTTTCACTAACAAGCTCAATGTAACTGTAAACATAAAATTTAAAAATACTGTCTGATTTAGCCAAGGCAGTAAATTAGGTGGTATAGTAGCTACAAATGTTATTTCAAACTCATTCCATTCTCCCAAAAGTCTTTAAATAGTAGGAGCAAACATGATGTAATTTGAGGAAAACATGAACAGTTCAGCATTTCTGCAGGCTCATCTTGGCCCCAGCAGTCTGAAAAAAACTTTAATAAATCTGCAGCTCAAAACTAAGAACTGAAACACTGATGGCTGTCTTAAAGGATGTCACCAAGCATTCATCAGTGAGAAGCATCCTCTATTTCCTATTCACCCAATGTGGATTGAAACAATGGTGTGGAGTTGAATGGCACCAATAGCAATGCCCTGCAGCCTCTGTTCTCTTAGGTGTGCCAACATCATGCACCTGGGGAATGAAGCTGCTTGTTCAGAGAGGTAAGTTTACCAAACTGTGTTTCAAACTTCTTGGAGCTTAAGGCATGCTGTTCTGCTCTCTAGGACTGAGAAAAAATCTTCCTCATTCTTCAAGTCCTTCAAACTCCCTCCAATCAATTGCCTAACTCTGTTTCATTAATGAAACCACTAAAAACTTAACTAAAAATAAGCATTTACCCTAACCAAGAAGGAAAATACGATTTACTTTTCTCCCTTATCAGGTGCCACAACTTAATTTAAACACACATCCTTGAGATTTCCACCCCTCTTTCTCCGTAACTACTCCAGCTACTGTTGAACTGCATAAAACACATGAAATAGCAGCAATTGCTGCCAGGACACCAACTTTTTTACTACTGTTGGCAAGTCAGCCCTGACTGACTCGGGTCTCAGTGCACCCTTCTGTCTATCAGCATGAGATATTAGATGTCCCAGTATATAGGCAATCGTCCCTGAAGGTTGTCTCAGTACACAGAGCTTTCCTTCTTCAAAAAGGAAACTGGTAAAGTAAGTGAACTGCTGATTTTTATCAGAAAACAAAATTCCCCTCCTTTGCCTGCAAGTCAGCAGCCTTGCACCTAGTTTTTCCCAATAAAATACAAACTCCGCCATAAATATAATGATGGTTATTAGGGACTCAGAAATGGTTACCAAAATTAGATAAGAAAAGCAGTATAGACAAGGCTGGACAATGCCCCAAACCCTAGGCAACCTGCTAATTTATGGAACAGTGCCTCATTTTTTGTCTTGGTATCTTCTCTGACACAGCGGAAACCATGAAAGGCCCATCAAAAATGCATGTATCAAAGCAGGCATATGAACAACACTTGGCAGCTCTTAAAATATGAACATCAATCATTGTTTTGTATATGTTCTACCAAGCTGTGAAAATGAGCCTCTCAAAGTAAGGTGTGGGGGAGAATATATGTCTATTACACTCCAAGACCTCAAAAAGCAAAAACAGTCTACACTGCTTTCTCATACTATAATAATCACTGAAATACATAAACCTGTAGAAAAATAAAGGTCACAACCAAATGATGTCCCTACCCTCTTCTCTTTAGATGCATTATCTATTTATGTTTGACATTCAAGGTTAGAATTTTCATGATGAAGTTTCAGAAGCCCTCAAACACTAATGGTCAGCTACATTCACCTTTATCAGAAATCTTTTTAAGATGTAGGAAATCTGCATTTCTAACTCCTTATGAACTAGAGAGGTCAAGAAGTCAAAGGCTCACAGTACATTCTTTCTTTCCCTTTTTTAAATACAAACATGATCTTATTTATGGAAGGAAACTGCCACATTTACACGCAGCAAATTTACTTAATGAAAATAGATAAAGGAGTCTCTTCAAGTTATTCCAACATGTGTCTCACATTTACACACTTAAATTTGATTTTTAAAAAAGTCCAGTTCTTTAACTAGTCTTTTAAGCCTTTCTTCTAGTCTATGTTGATCCTTTGAATCCACATTGTCAGAAGCAGTATTGATAAGGACAGTAGAACAGAACAGCATTTTACTCTGATAAGGACAGTAGAACAGAAGAGCACAGCCTTGGAGAAGCAGATAAAGGATGTAACCTGGGCAAATAGAAGTCATGCAAAATGCAAGCAGGATGCCAGCTCAGCTCTGCAAGGCCCACAAAGCAGAAGTTATTCAAAACAAAAATATTGTGCTTACTCTAAAGCACAGGTCAAGGAAGAGCCACCTAAGGACACCAGACACAGAAGACAGACCCCCAGAGAACCACATAAGGACTTCCAATAAAAGGTGCAACTATGTAAAATAAAGTAAACTACGAATACATCAAGTATGAGGGGATAGCTAATGAATATGTAATCAGTGTGCATGATAAACATTGTTTACCCAATGCTTGAGCCACTAGATTAGAGGAAGGATCCTCTGAGTGACCAGCACACTGTAATAAAGAATGCCTGCCTTCTAATACTCAAAACTGTGTTAGAAAGTTTCTACCTGGACGATTTTGGTATCAGCATCAACTACAAAAGGGAAGGGAAGAAAGGCACTTTCATTACCCTGTTAGTGGCCTTCACCAGGGCTATCTGATCATGAAGTTTATCCAGTACTTTCCAAGGAATGACTGTGCATCAGCAGTGACAGAAATAATAACTCTGTGTCAGCAACAGCAGAAATGTACAAACTCAAGTAACCCATTCCTATACAAATATTTCTGCTTAACGTTTCTGCAAAGAATTTCACTATTTTTTTCTTTTTTTTTTTCAATGTCCAAAAGACCACCACCAGCAAAACTTCCTAAGTATGTCATGCAATGGAAAACTCTGGTGCAAGCTGTAGGTCCTCCTAGCAAGGCTAATCACACCTCGAGGTGAATCAGGACATCTACTCAGTTCCAGTCTCTTCTTCCTGGATTAATTACTCAGCAAAAGAGACCACAAAATGGCAGCTAGCACGATCACATCACTCATACAAGACAAACTCAGCTGCTCAAATCAATATTTGTTAGCAGGCAGAACAAGCTCGTTTTGAGAGTGTTCTAATTAGACAATAGATATTATTACAAAACACCTGCAATGTTTGTAATTGTTTAAAATAATGAGAATCAGTATTAGCTTCCAAAGGCACCATATGGTAAATGCTCATTCCAGGCAGGCGGTCCCTCATAGGCTCTCAGTGCTCATTAACATTTTTTTTAATCTAAATGAACTTGTTCTCAGTTAATGCATGGGCCGCTGCTTTGTCCTCTGCCCGCTGACCGCCCCCAAAGCCGAACTGCGGCGCCTCCTCCTCTCGTGCTGCGGGACGTGAGGCGGCTCACTCGGGAGGTGTCGCCGCCAGGCGAGCAGCCTTCCTGCTCCGCCCTGGACTCCGGAGTCTCAGAGGCCTCAGAAGCCATTTTCAGGCAAGAAGTGTTGCTCAGTGTTTCCTCAGCTAGTGTCACAGACCGGGGCCTGGCACGCAATGCCGCACTGCAAAGGCTGTCTCACGGCAGCGCTGTCCCCCCGGGCTGGCAGCCGCGGCCTCCGAGCGCCGAGGGAGCCGGCAGAGCCCTACAGGCAGCGCCTCAGCAGCGAATCCCTCAGAAATCCACACCAGTCTTCATAAATGGGAAAAAATAAGCTTTACATTCATACACACTGCTTAATGTAATTGAAAACAAATACGGTATCTTTTCTCTAAGTCGTATCAGCAGATCTGTATGTTTCAAGTCACTGATTGTATTTTCTAATTGTAAGAAAAGCAGGTTAAACAGCCGCAGTGTTGTAGAAACAATACATGGTAACAAATATAAAAATCCCCATAAGGTAGCTATTGCCATATCTCTTTTACAGAAGGATAAATTCAGATCTAGTCTGTCCACACCGAGATAGAAATTATCACAGAGAAAAATCTTCCTGTGTTGGTATGCAAACAGGCCTGAGCCTCCTCCAGGCACACTTTGTGCAGTGACTCCTGGGAGCTGGTTGGGAAAGGAAAAGAAGGAAGATAAAGGAGTTACTTCTTTACATCCTCCCCTTAGACAGCAAGAAAAAGAAACCGGATTCCAAATAAATGTAAATATACTATTTTAAAAATCAAAAAATGTATCATTTAAGGTTCTCACCCACACTCTTTGCGAGTATAACTACTTAAGGTGTCAAAGAGAGAAAAAGAGATTCAGGAAACTGAGGAAACAGAGATAAACAAATCTTGAGATTATATAAGTCTAAACTTAGATAAATTTGATAAGGTTTTGCTACTAGGCAATAATTACACAGAACTGTGTTTACCTATCAACTTCCATGCCAGGAGTCTCCAAGCCTGTTACTTTAAAACTATTAAAACATTGTTCCCATCCCAGATATGCAGACACCGTTTTTGCAGTATAGAGGCTGCTTAAATGCACCTTGCAGATTATATAAAACGGGCATGCAGACTGAACTGTAATCAATTCAAACAGCAAGGGAAATGCAGAACTGGAATTGAATCACCTGAGTTTGGAGTTAAGACTCTGGGGTGAAAACTCCAAGACTTCCAGAAAAAATATCACTGGATTTTTAAAGATTTAAAGTAAAAAGGGCCTCCTTTGAAATATTCAACCACCAGTCATGGTACATTTAGCTGTGGCAGTGGACATTAGTTTTGAGTAGAACTGGGGAAGGAAAAAGCCTGACAAAGATCAGATGATCTTTCGAGATCCCTTCCAGCCAGGGCTATTCTATGATCCTATTAAATCATCAGGGCAGATTCTGCTATTTTAGAGTATGATCTCATTATCAGTGATTTTTCTGCCTTTATTTTATTGTTTGAGATTTTGAAAAAGGTCAAAACTTCAGAGAAATTTTTTCATCCCCAAAATGTATCAAGTGACTTTTTGAGGTTGCTACTAGAAAAATAAAACTAAGCATTTGAATTTAGACATCTAAAATTAGAATTTTTTTTCTGGTTTGCTCACCTCCCCTTGAGAGAACCTATATTTCATTAAAGAAATACGTAAAAAATGTATTTTGCTGAATGTTTTGATAAGCTCTTCTTTAGCCTTGCTATGGACTTCTTACAATAGAGAACCCTGGGAGATATCAATAATGCATGTGTTACTCTGCTGCCTTTTCACAAGCTGCAGCAAGTGATACACCAAAGGAGGTGCAGATGAAAAGAGAGGGCATGGCTCCTAGGTCAAACCATAATCAACAGACTCCCCAAATTGGGCAGCTGTGAGCTGCTGGATCAAAATACACAAGGCAGTCTTGCCACCCCTCCAGCATGAGGTGTTTTAAAACCTGGAGGCACAAAGGTGGTGCAAAGCCATCATTACTGTTTTACTTATGGTTGATGTTTCCCTGTTGCTTCTCCTGAATATGTAGCCCTGATTTGGACCAGTATTTTGTCAGTAATCTTTTCCTCCAGCTTTTTTCCCCTGTTTATTCAGCTTAGTTAGAATTATATGACCATATCATATCCCAAAAAGGGATAGATAGCACCAGGAATGTTTGTTTCATGAGACAGCAAAGCCAAAGAACACAGTAAGAAAACCTGAGGCAGGATTTATTACAAGGTTTGTCCTTGTCCAGGGTTTTACACTTCATCTTCCTCATTCATTTTATTTTGAATATATGTGGATTGTTGCTCTGAATTGTTCTGGTAAAGCACTGCCTGCTAAACAGGCTGTGATCACAAACTCTCTGGGCACCAGCATTTGTCACCATGATTGCAATTCACAGCAATACATAAACTTTTTAAAACGCTGTGAACACAGCTTCAGGGGGTTAATAAAGCTGCTTTCCAGTCCCCTAGCTCCTTCCATTGATAACTTATTCAAATTGTAATTGCTTGCAGTGTGCACCCTATATCACATAACTACTTCTGTTACACGTACTCCCTGGGGCCATCCATCACCCCTGCCTACCAGCAGAGTCCTTGTTCTTGCCCAGTGATGGCAGCCATGGTACCTCTAACACATGTGGGTTTGTGCCCAACCTCAACCCTCCAGCCACAGTTGATTCTATCCTGCATTTAGCATTTCAAATTTCTTTTATCCTCAAATCCAACTCAGTGCATTGCTTACAAATCAACACTTCAGCAAGTACTTCCAACAGACCTATATATGTTACACACAGGGTTCCCCCACCTTTTCTCCCCTGGAAAACTCAAAGGCCAAGTTTCCTCTCATTCAAACAGCAGTTCCATCAGCCCAACTCCATATTTCACAGGTGTAAGTCACTGCTTCCTTGGCCTGGGAGTACAAATAGCAACATACTGTCAAAGGGGGTAGTAATGTCCTTTCCATTCAGGAAAAAGCACTAAGCAAAACTACATCTTCACAGCAGTTATAAGGCACAAAACTTTGAAAGTACAATATCACAAAGGCAGACAAAGCTGAGTAATCCTCCCTAGCCCACACTCCTGAGTAGTACACCTCAAGACTTACTAGTAGTACATGTTTTTATCTTTGTCATTAATTTTATAGCATTCAAAATTATAGTAGTTTTTTTTCTTTAGATGCATAAGAGTGTATGTAGTCTGAAGACTTCCCAAAAGCATTTTAAATGAGATAGACTATACTAATAGCAAGGAGAGGCTGTGTCCTGGGGCAAGGAAAATTCAAGCTTGACTCAGATATGCAGCAGAAATCTCTGTGCTGTGTAAAGACACAGTAAATAAAATAGTGGGCCTTTTTCAACATGGCCTCTTTTGGCTTTACTTTTGAGTCCCACACTTATCCCTTGCAGAAGGTCTGTGATTTGACCTGCAGCTTCCAGGCTTGGATGTCATAATAATATTTTGATACATCTTAATTGCAACACTTCACACCCTGAATTTCTAGTGAAGGCCTTTCTTTAGGAAAAGGATGACAAAGAATAACAAATACTGTAATTTAAAACTATCAAGATGCCTCAAAACATGTTGGTGTTTTGAAGGACCAAGGTGCTTCACCGAGAAAACAATTTACTAACTGTCCTTCTTTACGTACAGATCTTCATAGCGCTGCATAGTGGGTTTTACAAGCAAATCAATCCTCAAAGCATCCCAGAGTGCATGTATCAGTTCAACTTCATAGATCAAAAAATGCAAAAAAATCAAGAGGGTGGGTTGTAAGGCATGCCCAAAGCTATATAGAAAGTGATAGATCTGGTACTATTACTCTTTCAAGTCTTGATCTAACATTTACCCCCAACTACTCTCAAATGGTGAGTTCAGTCTCACAATGGGGAACAAAACTAACAGAAACTGAGGACACATTTACCTGGTCATCAAGAGGCAACCCTAAGTTGCAAGCTGGCTAGTTGTGAGCTAGTTCTGCCAAGAAGCAGTGTGGTCACCTTACCTCAGGTGTGGTGCTACACTAACAAAAGTCAAATTAAACTCCTGGGCATCAAGTGTCAAGATCTATTAACCATCCTGAAGAAAATCCTCACATCTGGATGACTTAGATTAGCAAATTGTGTGTCAATATGCTTGCCTATGCCAGAACATACAGCTATGCACTAGAAAATCTTAGTCCTGAAACACACTTACCGTCACATCTATTTGACTTCAGCAGATATTTCTTCAGTGATTCCGAGACACAAGGTTAAGAAGTGGTTGGGATATACACTGGGACAGACAAGACCCTTCTTTTTCTGTATCTCTTAATGACCTGTCTTTCTCCTCCTCCAATGCCTATTTCCTCTGTGGGTTTACATTTTTTAGCTCAAGGATTGTCTCTTACTGAGCAGATGGATAGCACCAGGCTTAACACATAAGTGCTGCTGAAACACACATCATTATAATTTCCCTAGCTGAATATTATACCAAAACATCCCCCCTCCTCTAGTGACCACTCACTGAAATGGCTCGATTTAGTACTATAATATTACATTTGTTCAGAAACACTACACTGGCTTTTGGTACAGATATTCTTGGTGCTCTGCACATGTACTGAGCCAGCAGAGGTGCAAGCTACAAGGAAAATGGGGTGGGTCTTAAGCCAAAGCACTGTATTACTTTTAGCTCATGGCTGATTAATTTAATGTATGTGAAAGGGAGAGATAAGCATTTAATTGTTACTAGAAATGGGGAAGCTGATCAGGGCTGAATTAGTAGAATCTGTGACCTAATTTCATTATTGTTCTAATGTTCTAAAAATTCAGAGCCTGTGCTCCTGCCAAAATGAGACAGACTGCTCTTCAGACTGCCTTCTGCAATGCATTTTCCCTTCTTCTCCCTCTCAAACTTATCATTGTTTCTAAAGGAAGGTGACCAGCCCATTAGGTTGCAATTACTTCTATGCTGCCAAAAGACACTCTTCGCTTTATTTTTTGTGCATTCAGGCACTGTTTTTCCAGGAATATCAGACTTGAGGTTCTACACTAATTTCATCCTAACAGTGACTGACAGCAGCTTCTCCAAGTGTCCCAGAATATGCATATGTACAAAGCACATGCTAGATATTGTATGCTATGTATTTATATGTTATCCCAAAGATATGTATGTTATCCTTCGCAAGTCCTCAGAATAATCAAGTTGTAAGATTTTGGAATAACTGAGACAGGGTCGGATGCGACACTCAGGTGTCCTAGCAGAAATGAAGCTAGACCTCTCTTCCTCCAAAGAGATTTTGTCCAGCAGCCTACCTCTAACACTGGGGACATGCCTTACTTTAGGGTAGAATCACTGTCTTTTCCCCCAAAAAAACAAATATATTACCATCCCTTTACCTCCTTCACTTCCCTTTGGGAGATCATGCTCCGCATGAGGCCAAAGGGAGGAGATTTTCTTCATCTTGGGGGGAAAAAAATTAGAAATAACAAAAAGGGAAAGGAAGTGGAGTAGGGAGAACAGTTTTGTCCTTGTTTCCTTTCCCTACCTCCCCCTTGCATGGGAAAAAGTCTGTTTGGAAAGAATTTGTTTGCAGTGGTTTCATTCAACAGGAGACCATCTCAAACTCTTTCTGACACCAGTGGAGTTCAGGGTGCTTAGCTCCTTTTAAGTTAAAACCCTAAATATGAGAGAAGCTGAGTTATTGTTTAGGAAGAAAAATAATATCTGATATTAGACCTCTCCCCTATCTCCCCCATCATTTAAGACAAATTATTTACCTTCCTAGAGAACATGAAGTGTACCAAATTCTCCAGGCTGCTTATCCAACAGGAAACTTAACACTCCCGAGCAGGACTTCTTCAAAACAAGACTGCTTCTCCTTTGCAACTTATATTACCAGAGAGTCTGTGATTAGCCTGATATTTTATCTCTGACACTGTGAGAAATATCACTGCCATAAACCCTCCAGTCCTTAGTAAAAGTGGAAGTACTTGGCAAAAGCTAATAAAATGAGGAACAATGACAGCAATCTCCAATGAATACCTAAGGAACAAATGAGCCAGCTGCCCACGCATATGCACACACACTGAAGCATTTTTTCTTCACATGGTGCATACACCAGCAGAAAATGTATCATAAGGACACTGCTATTTTAACTTCATGCCATACAAAGCACCAGCAGGGAAATGGATGAGGTGCTTTCACAGATCCTTAACTCCTGATTCGCATTTCTCTTTACAAACTAACTTTAGTATCTAGCTTATTTATTAAATGGTTCTGTTTATTTCTGGATTCTTACCAATGAGAGCAAGAAGAGGAGACTGTGTCTAACATTCTACAAATGCAACAAAACTTTCTGTTCTGTCTTTTACACCACATCTACTTTTCTTCAAAGTTTTGAGCAATAAAATACAACAGCTAAAGAGTAACAAAATAGGAAGTTGAAACACTTAGGGCTGTTCCAACCATTGGTGGTGATCCGGGAAACACTCTTATGACAGTAGTTCCAGCTCTGGAAAAAGAGAAAGGGAAAAACTAAGCTATCTCAGCAGAGGAAACAGAAAGATATAGGCCTCTAATAGGCCTCTAACAGGCCTACTAATTCAGCTGGGACATCATGAAGCATTTTAAAGATGAGAGAAATTCTGAACCTTGGAAATATTGCAGCAATAACATGTCCTTAAAGAGCTATTATTCAAGGTTCCTGAGAAAAATTGCTCACTGTTCTCTTTCACTGATCTCTACGAGTCCCTAGTACCAAAACTTTGAGAAATTCTGAAAATACAGGGTGTAATATTCAATTCTAGAAATTACCAGCTGAAATCACTAGACCTGCACAAAACTAGAAGACAGTATTCAGATCCAAGGAAAGAATATTTTGTAGGGACAGTGTCAAGGTCCATTCTTCCATTTCTTGTAGGGTTGGTCTTGCAGTGTTTTAAAGGGCTACTTTGGGGCATGCTCCAATTTAAGACATTTCTGTATTCAAGTTATTGTTCCAGCTGCTATTCCTGCAGCATTTTGGCTGTACACTCCATTTGCTGTTAAGAAAGGTATTTAATATCACAATTAGAAATTTGTTCAGTTTTTGGAAACTGAAGGGTAGTCTGACAATATACTCATATGACTACTTTTAATTCTATTAAAACACTTTTAACTCAAGAGTTGTGTGGCAGTACTCACACCCATGGGAAGCCTTGTTCCTCTTAACAGTAAATCAAGAAAGTCTCTTTTCTTTGGACAGTAATTCAGCAGCATTTTCTCACAGCTCTGAATTCTCCATTCTCCCTTCTTCCTGCAAAATCCCACTGATGATCAATCTCACTAAGCATATTAATATGCTCCACCATATTTGGCCTTAACTTATTTACATTACAGCTTCATGTGATCCAGTTTTGGTCTGCTCCTTGAAAGATAAGTCAAAGCCTCTGTACAGATCAACTCTGGAGTTCTGCAGCAATGTCTGTCACCATAGTACCTGTCAGCATTTGCACAACTCACCTACAGATGCTCATTCTTAATATTAAGCCTTTAGTTGCTTATTTTTGCAGATTTCAGAGAAAATAACTGAGGTTGCATCCTCAAGTTGGAACTTGCCTGTATTTAATACCCCTACACTTGCTTTCTTAGAAATCTAAAGAAATTAAGGAGAAACAGTCAGCCATGCAGTGCCTGAGCCCCTTTGAATTAACCAGAGGCAAGGACCTCAAATGAGACCACCTATCCCTTCCCATTCACAGCAGGACTGAAATCCACCACTTAATTTTGCAGTCAGAAGAAAAGAGTAATCAGTCATTGCCAGCTAAGGCAACTATATTCATAGTGATGACCTACATGAGAAAATGTCAAGACACAATTTTCAACTCCCCAGCCTAAACAGATCCTTCCATATAAATCTGCTGCCATTAAAACATCAGGAATTATTACAGCAATGAGGATCGTACATCAAAGAATCATAGAATGGCTTAGGTTGGGAGGGACCTTAAAGATCATTTAGTTCAACCTCTCTGCCATGGACAAGGACACCTTCCAATAGACCAGGTTGCTCCAAAACCCATCCAACCTGGCTTTGAACATTTCCAGAGATGGGGCATCCACCATTTCTCTGGGCAACCACTGTTCCAGTGCCTCACCACCCTCACAGTAAAGAATTTTTTTCCTAATATCCAACCTAAACCTACTCTAAGTTTGAAACCATTCTCCCTTGTCCTATCACTACATGCCCTTGTAAAACATCCCTCTCCATCTTTCTCATAGGCTCCCTTCAGGTATTAGAAAGCTGCAGTTAGGTCACCCCAAAGCCTTCTCCTCTCCATGCTCAACCATTCCAATTCTCTCAGAATTTCTTCAAAGGAAAGGTGCTTCATCCCTCTAAACATTTCAGTGGCCTCCTCTGGACTTGCTTCAACATGTCCATGTCCCTTCTGTGCTTGGGACCCTGGAACTGGATGCAGTTCTCCAGTGGGGTCACATCAGAGCCAAACAGAGGGAAAGAATAACCTCCCTTGACCTGCTGTCAACACCTCTTTTGAATATCAATAAATAATTCCATCTTTTTTGAAGAGATAAAGTCTCTACTGGCTCACAACCATAAACCTAAACATAAGGTTCATCAGTTCTTGTGGCTTTCCACCTTCTGACCTTCCAACCTTCTCTGAACTACCTGCTTCCTACACCATTCATTTATCAAGAAGACTCTTCTTTGATATTGATTAGCCTTAGTTCCCTGACTCCAAGACAGTTGTCTTGATATACCCCACCACAGAGTGTGGCCTCTGGGATTACACGAGGAGGCCCCAGTCAGCTCCTGTCCCAAGACCTGAGATTTATACATGCCCAGTCTCCTTCTGGCTTGGCATTATCTGCTCTGTCAATGGTCTGAGTCATTCCCTTTAAGATGCAACAGCCCCGAGGTGGGACTGACAGACTGTGATGGAGAGGGACAGAAGAAGGGGATAGATGCTCCCTTTATTTTGTCATTGCATTTACCCAAGCACTGCAAGGGAAATGTTACCAGGAAGCTGTTAAAGGGCAACTTTTTCTCGAGTCACTGATACATCTCCGTGTGACATTTACTCTGTGAGGAATGATTTATCCCTTCAGAAGGAAAGGCCTGAGTCACAGCTCAGCAATAACAAGTAAATCACCTTCTGGAGGAAGATAATGGCTCTGCCTACCATAGGGCTTTTTAAAATTTATCAGACAAAACTCTACCCCATTCTTGATGAATACTTAAATTTCATGTTTAGAGTATGTATGGTATTAATGCCCAAAAATATCTCCAGAATATCTCAGATTTATACCCTCCTCTGCTACTAATTCCCTACGGGACCCTCTTCCTCCTCTTCCCCTTGGAAGACAAGACACTAATCATTCACTAGCCCACACAGTAATTGTGGGAACACAGCCAATACTGACAAAGAAATCTGACTCACAGATTGGAAGTGCCATTGGGAGAGTAAGGAGTAGCAGCCTCTCACTTTTCTACTACTCCAACAGAAACATAATAGAAGAGCCAGGATCAGGAGAACAGACTGATCTGTACTGAGAAACTTCCTAGCACTACAGAGCCTGACAGAAGAAAAAAAATGGAAAAAAGACAGAACATAAATGCAGCAGTATTAATAAATTATATTCACTATTAGAATGCTCTTTAACACCTTCCCCGTGTCTTATCAGGTTACAACAACTTATGTTCTGCCCCAAACTGCCTGCTATTCACTCTAAGATTATTCTCCAGTGATGTATTCTCATTATTTTGCCTAATCCACTTTGAAGAGATTTGAGCTCCAGTTTCTGCACAGGTTTAACTTTGATCACTTACAAGTGGAATCCTCCAGATATACACAACATCTATGTAAGTACAAGAAAAGACACAGAAGAAACACAAGGTCACAGTTAAGCATGTACTGGAAAAGCTCTACAGTGTGACCTAGACAGAATTACCAGAGGAAAGGAGAGAAAGATTTATACCTATTTACATTATCCTTTCAAACCAGGAGCAATTTCCCCTTACTCTAAAACACTGAAATTTCCTATGAGATTTGCTCATATAAAAGATGCAAAATGAAACTTCAGCTGCAACCCCTTAAACCTAGAAAATGACAACACGGCATTAATGATGTCTTGTTTTATTATTACTAATAAACCCTCTCTCAGACAGGATTAAACGCCAAAGGGAAGTCCAGTAGTTGTACCTCCACAAGGAAACTTGAGTGTTCAGAAATTTCCTGGCATTATTCACTGCTGCAAAGAGCAAGAGTCATACAAGACCAGCAGAGCCTGAAGTCAAATATTCTCACCTGCAGCAATGGTGCTTGAGAGCCAGCATGTACACCCTGTAGTCACTAAAAAAGTTTCCCTAAAGTTATGGGATTCTGATGTGACCAGAGTTTAAAGGTACATCAGTGCATGCTTGTACATGTGGGTGCAGCACCACAACTACTTTACTCAAAATTAAGCCAAATATATTTTTGGGATGGACAAAATGAAAAGCAAAGACACAGGACAGACTAGGGAAAATAAAAGTTTCAAGTTACCTGCCCTGCCTTTACTAGTGGCCTTTTCTCTCTCCTGCCTCACACTTTGAGCATGCAGTCTTATAATCTTCTGGGTTGCAGTACACCATGCACACTCCTAGCAGCATCCCTGGGAAAAAGGGCTGTCCTTCCACAGTGTCCAAGATTTGGTTCTTTGGTTACTCCTGTCAGTATACTCCCATGGCCACACTGTGCTGCAAAACCCCTCTCTACTAAAACCATTCTTGAGCCCCCCTGCACACTCTAGAAGTCTTCTTCCTCAGACTTATGATCCAGGTCTCCCAGTGGAACACATTTTCCTTTGGTCCAAAAAGTCTTGTCTGAGCCCATCCACTGAAGGAGAGAATGAATTTTAAGGAGACAGTGGCATTGTAAGCAATAAGAAAAATCCTATCTGCCATGCAATCATTAAAAATTCTGCTTAAGGAAGAGCAACTACCTTTGGGTGGGTATCACATGTCACTATGGACACTACTCTCTTCTAGGAACAGCTGCAGACTAACTGCACTAGCCTGTGAAAAGCCATTCTCTATCAGAAGTGGCCCAATGATTGCCAAAAGGTCAAGAACTAGAGGAAAACACACCTTCCTACACTTGGCCAAAATGCACATCCTGCAGCCAGTCAGATCAAGAGTTCTTTGATTACTCTGTGAGATAAATCCACCTGCAAAAAAAGACCTTATTGCAGGGGAGCAGTGTCTTGAGAACAGACAAAAAATAACTGATAGAAGAAAATCACTTTTCTAGGCAAGTGATGCCATGCTGTCACTGTTTAAGCATACATAGACCACTTGGCTGATGTGAAGCTTGCATTTGGTAAGAATGAAAAGAACAAATGGGAAGCATAATCAAATCCAAAAGTGGCCTGGAAAGATTATGCAATACATACCATTTGCTTATTTGCAAGTGGACCTATCATGTCCCCCTGCTCAGTACTTGCTGCAGAACTTACCTAGGCAGCTTTTATGGTCTTCTGGAAACAATAACAAAAGTTAACAGACTGCAGATCAACACAGAATTGTGAGTTTTTTATTACAGTTCATCAGTGGTAAATCACTCTTATTCCCCTCTTAAGAGACAAAATCTGACAATATTTCTTCTGGGACATGTCTCTAGTTATTTGGAACAATCAGCTTCTTGAAGGACAATACAGGAAGTCCTTTTTCCTGATGAGTGTTGGTAATAACCAATGAACAGGTCAGAAGACACGCAAAGGCAGCGATGACCAGTATCACTACAGCAGAAATATGCATTCCCATTAGTAACATTGGATGACATTACCCACAAAGTTTATTCTGATACATGATTTCACTTCATCAGTGAGGAGGCTTTCAGATATTCATTCCTTTCTAAACCAAAAGAGTATAAGGATTAGTTTTTTGTGACTACTAGAGATCTCTTCGGAAAGCAGTTCTGTGATATTTGCAACCAGAAGAGCTGCTGGCACTTTTGGTGGTCTCAGAACAAGGTCACTTGGTCATAACGCTCTTTTTCCATCATTGTTCCTTTTTATCATTGTAAATATTTAAGAGCTTCTTTGTACTGATCCACCAAACTTATCTCTCTTCGCCTGCCATTGCAAGCCCTTGGATGCTCCATGAATCCAATGTCCAGACTGTTTGCTCCACTGCACAGAAATGCCATCATGCTGAGAGTCGTTTGGCAACACCTGCCAGTGATGACTCTGTTTTATAACAGTCCATTAGCACAAAGTTCTTAATGAAAATGAAAGCTGGTAATGAAGCCAAAAGGCAGCAGCAGTCTCTAGTCTGGGGAGGGTAATTAAGCTAGAAGAGATGGAGTGAGTGAAGAACAAAATTAACACACAGAAAAAGAAAAAAGAGACCTGGTAGTGCATTAGCACTAATGTAGTTATGGCAAACCATCCAGTTTCCTTTATGAAAGCATTTTGTTTGCATTTGGTGGACTATTTTTTAATTGCTAGCTGATACAACAACAGCTTATTGCTCCCTTAGAGATACAGATGTCACCTAGAGCAACACACACAGGATCTCAACGTGGAGCAAATTAAGAACTTCTGGAAAATGATGGAAATCTATATATTGTGATACAGCTGAGCTTTGGAGAAGGGAAAAAAAATTAAGTTATCCTCCTCTAAGTTGCCATCTCATGTTTACTAGGTGTGGAAGAGAAAGACTCCCCAGAATGGCTTACTTTCAATAAAATTGTCAGAAATCAGTGGCTTGCATCTTTTCACTTGCTAAAATACTCTATAAGCTGTTGCTGTAGTGCTCATTGCTAAGATGTACTCTCTTGCTACTGGACTTAGAAGACCTTTAACCAATTGAACAGTAACCTTTCTACATAATTTCTCTGAGACAACCCCAGGATAATTCCTTCTTCTCCTGTGTATTTATGCTCCATATATGTTTGGAGATAGCTTTCATATCTTGCCACTTTCTCAGCATGAAGACCTAGCATACATACAACGCCTTTGCTCCCTCTTAATCAAGTCATGCACAATCTTAATCATCAACCCTTTAAGATACTTAAAATTTGCTTGACATATCTCCACCTTACAGTATTTAAGGTCCTTAAAAGTTTAGTCTAGGTGCAGTTTATCAGTTCTCTTTACAGATGAATTATCCACCTTCTGCTTTATGAAGGATGTCATGGCACTTAGAAAACAGCATAAATGTTGCCTATCCACACTGATGATTGCAATTCTTCCCATTCTACTCAAATCTATACATTTCATTAATATGCCATTCCTTCCCCTCTTTGTGATCACTAAGAAAAGCACTAGACAGAAATGACAGTAACTCCCAAATTTTCTAGCATTCTCAGTTCATGAAAATGCTGTTGCATTTTGAATTACTAATTTATTTTAGAAAACTCATGTTAAAGCCAAATTTTAATTGTGGGGTTTTTTTAAAGTAGGGAATTTTGTCAAATAACACATTTGAGTTTAAACAATCACTATCTTCTGTTCATCCACTAATTCTGTAACTGAGTCCAAACGCAATCAAATGTCCTTTATTATTTTTGTTTATTAAATGCCACTGATAATTGCTCATGGTTCTGTTATTCCTTATAGTTACAAAGTCATTATTTTTAATATTGTTTCCATTATTTTATTAAAGGCTGATAATGCTTTTAAGAAACAGTTTGAAAGTTAATTCATTTGTTAATTCTTTGTTTGGGGAATGACTCAAATTAAGCCATGCACAGAATCTAACTGTTGAAAAGCTGCCATAGTTTTTGAGTCTCCTAAGAGTGTAATATAAAGGACCAGAGGAACAGGAGCAGACAACAACTAGAGATTATATTATGATCATTATGCTATTGTAATACAGTTAAGGCATACACACAATGTACCACAACTTCTAGAAAATTCAGAAAGGTTTAACAGCCTCACAGAACAAAAGACTGATGATCCCACTGTCTGTGGGCTTGGCTAATTTTTATGTATTTTATTATCATCCCATACAGCACAAAGGTATCTCATGGATTTCATGGTCTCATACACTAGAAATCATTATAGGAAAGGTGTGCTTACATTTTTTTCTTTGAAGTAATGCCTGAAAGGTGGCAGGGAAAGAGTTAGAAAGGGGGAAATATGAATCCCCAATGCCTTGTGATAGAACAAGAGGAATTTTCACTTTCTTGCTCTAAGCAGCCCACCATGCCAACACGTGACAGCAAGAGGTCCTAGGAATGGATTCGAGACTCTGACACTCCCTGCCCCGTCCCCAAGGTGCCAACTGCCCCTGCTGAAAATTCATATGAACATTTCTAAACATTTCCAGCAGGGGCACCAGCAGAGAGCTCTGCCAGATAGCAGAACAGCCTCCTGCCTGCTTTAGCTTGGACATCACACCCTGGGAAAACTGGGATCTACAATCAAATCCACTTTAGGAGTGGATTGAATAACTGGCTCTGTTTACAGCTGTTCATGTGGCATCCCAGCCACCACCAGGTAGACACCTGAACCGAGGGAGTCACTGGCCTGTAACTAGAGACTGGCCATGTAATAAATATACTGCTCAATAAAAAGACAGATAATCTTGTAATAAGACACTAATGAATCAATCTTCTTGTTTCAGTGTTTCCTTCCTTTCTTCAAAGCACTCTCTTAACCAAGTGAAATCTTTATGTACAATGAAGTTAATCTCCCCATTTCCTGGCAAGCCAGCATCTCAAATGCAGTAGGGACTTTTTCATTATTATATGCCTGTGAAAGCCTGGGGAAATGCAACAGTAGCAAATTCTACATTGCCTAAGAACAATATCATTGCTTAGGCCAACATCTAAATGGGGCTTTGATGTGACTTGCTGTACCTAGTGTGTTCAGTAGCTCTGTGCCAACAGGAATCTGAGTCTCTGGGCTCTGTTCCCAGACTTAGTAGTTCACCCTATCTCTGTGGAAAATCAGGTAGTCTCTGTCCTTCACTGTCTTCTGTTAAATGGAAAATACTAAGTGCTCTGAGTGACTACACAGTATCTCCTGCTCACAGCTCTACCAGTCTATCTTGTTTCTAGCTCTGCTACCCCATAACTTGCTGAAGTCCAGAGTGCTGCTAACTGTCCCTCTACTTGCTGAAGGTCCAGAGTGGTGTGCACTAACCTAATGTTGAGCCACAGCAGCAGCATGGCATCAGTGCCCTAGGCCAGGGCACCAGTGGGACCCAGCACTGCATGGCAAGTCAAAGCAAGGCACAATTGGGGCTTGAGTGGTAGAGTTGTGGGACAAAACAAAACAGCTGTACTACAGCTCCAAATCTAGTCACGCAGGCAGGGTGACATAAGGAGACACTTCAAAATGTGTTTGGCATAGATGGAAAGATACTGACAGTTATTCTGATAAAAATATACTTGGAACAAAATAGATTTTTTTAATCATACCTATCCATCAATACAAACAAGGTAAAGCAAACTGACACACTGAGAATAAAATCAGAATAAAATATACAAGAGCAATAATGACCACCAGATAAAAAGAGAACAGAAGCTTAGGCAATCATCATTATGGAACTACTGAAGGAGAATACTGGATTTATCATGGAAAACGGTTATTTATAACTCCTGAAAATTCATATTCTACATGGTTAAAGCTCTGGGAACTCACTGTTCCTGTCCCCAAGGTGACCCATGAGCCCAAGAGACTCCAATCAAAGGCAACAAATCCATTATAAGAGGGAAAGAGAAGCATTAAATGAATTATGTGAAGGTTTAACAAAAAAATATCAGAGCTCTCAAAAAAGCATTCAGCAATGCCCATGCAATAACTCCACCCAAATTCTTTGTGTGGACTCAACAGGGCACCATATCCTCATTTCCACTTATACCCCATCTTAGTGATGCCTGACTGTCAACTGACAGTAGGGCAGAACTGCTCAAACTCAGAACCACAATAAGAGGAGTAAAGTCAGGATATGTCTGATCCTTATCAAAAAAGCCATGACAACAAATATTAACTGGCTCTTTTTTGGTACATGTAACATAGAAGGGTAAAGACCATACAGTCACAGCCATTGTTGTGACTGTGGTCCCTAAGAACAAAGTTGAAAGATTTGAGTGAATGGGGGCAGCACACACAGTGCTAAAACACAAAGTGAGAGCAGTAGCAAGGGTAGGACAAAAAAGTCTCTGCCTGGGTAATGTCTGTGCAGAAGATCTCACGCTAAGATGATATGTTAGGTGTCAGTCAGTCATGGCTGCTGCTTGGGGAGCAGCCAGCAGTGACTTCCAAAATCTGCAAACTGCAGAGGAGAGCAAGCAGCAGGTTCAGAGGTAAGATACAGCCCCAAGGTGGGAAGCCAGCACCACCAATATAAACTTGCATGTCTCTGGCTTCAACTAGCCTGTGTAGAAATAGAGAACATACTTCTGTTGCAAAGAGAACATCCATTACTTTCCTGGAAAGTATGTTCCTTCAAACAGTACAAGCTGCAGCTAATTAGTCTCAGGGACAGACAATTTAGTAGGGCCTGTTTTGGCAGGACAGGGAGTAGTGGTTTTAAATTAAAGGAGGGTAGATTTAGTTTAGATATGAGGAAGAAATTTTTCACAATGAGGATGATGAAACACTGGAACAGGTTGCCCAGAAAGGTGTTGGATGCTCCACCCCAGAAACATTCAAGGTCAGGTTGAATGAGGCTCTGAGCAACCTGATCTGGTTGAAGATCTCCTGTTTTCCAGCACTATTTGCTTTCTCAACACCACAGCAGTGTTTCTCTCTGCTGGATCTATAGGCAGTGCTGCAGTGTAAACCCATGCTGTGCCAGAGTCAGAAAATGTGAATAGCAGATGAACTCAACTCTTAGCCTAGGGCTCCAGCCCAAAGTCCAGGCTCCCATCAGGGGTGACTTGCCAGGCCCTGGAAGCACAAGCCAGACTCCAGGCCAGTTTGCAGGTAAGCTACAGCATGACCCAGCCTTGCAAACTGTGTTGCCCCTACAGTCTGGGCATGCCAATCCCATGGGGCAGTTTCTTTTCTCATCCCAAGAAGGGGCTGGGCCCCCATTTTCTACCAGCATTGTGTCTGCCCATTACACAGAGGGAGAAGTAATAGAGGGACAGAAATTACTCAAAACATCTGAAATAATTTGTGACCACACTGTGGGGCATAAGAATACAGAGAATCCTTTTCTTTTGTACTTACTACCCAAAAACCTAGTACACTTACAGAGTAATTAATTTAGTTTCATGCAACATTAGACAAGAAACTTATCACCACTTCCATTTCACACATGGACAAGCTAAGGTTCACTGTGGGCAATCAGAACAGCCTGAAGCAAAATCAGAGCAACCAAGAACTGAACTGAAGACTGTAAATCTTGTGCCTTAACACTACCTTTCCTTTTTCAGCATGACCTCCTCCCAAGCTGAGATGCTGCTTTTCCATATTCAAAGGTATTTTTTCCCTCCCTAGAGAGACCTGAAGGCTGAGCTGGCTTCTCTTCTTTCTCTCTGCTTTGAGGAAAAAAAAAAAAAAAAGAAACCATATCCACAAACACTCCAAAGGCAGTCTTATTTAATCCCAGTGTAATTCCCACTGCTTTTTCTTAATCCTTTCACCTGAGATAATTGCCAGCATTCTGGGAAGAACTCAATGCTAATCATAGACTTGCATAAAAAGAGACAAAGAACCAGATAAAAGAGTCTAAAGGAAATCACAAGGCCTGATTTAACCAGGCACACACATATCCATTCCAGATACCCTGCTGAACTAGCCTCTTTCACAACAGATGAAAGGTCTGCTAATGGACCTGGAGAAGAAGGCCGTAAAAAGCTGTGTCAGTAAATAGAGGCTTTAGTCTTCTCCTACTGCATTGTGGAATGAGACATCACAAAAATCAAATACCAAAATAGGCTACCAATATTAATATCTGGTTGCCTAATACTCAGCAAAAAATCTGTAGGGATATCTTCCCATCTTATTCTGTCCAGAAGACCAATATTCACAGCAGATTCCTCTTCCACCTCTTCAGCTGGGACTCCCAGATAAGAGTATGCATGTTTCTACTTCTCTTCCTTCTGCTTCCCTTCCCTCTTTCCACTGCTGATGCACTTCCTTTCACTGAAAAAACATTTCCACTCCTTGAACAATTTAAGTGCCTTAGTTCTTTTCCACTTGCCCTTAAATTTCATGCCTTCAAAGAGAAACCCTCACTGTCTCTGTGTGCTTACATTAACTTTCCCAACAAAATCCTTACACAGCACACCCGGGGCACCTTTGCATTAGGATAGGTTATTTCCTTCTGTAGAATTTTTTACAGAGAATATGTGTCATTTCCCTTTGTAAAATATGATTGCTATTTCTGTGGTCATGTACATGTTTATCAACAGGTAAATACAGTTTTAATCTTTTTAGAGTATTGCTTTAGCAAGTGGAATCTAATTGGCAGAGTCCTTGGTATAGGAGGCAAGTTATTTGGTGGTTTATAAAATAGATTGCACTGGTGCTTAGAGAAACAGGAAAGGACAAGAGAACTCTGGCATTTATTGCCTGTTCTCCTCCAGCTCTCTCCATCTCTGTGTGCTTCTGCTCATTCAACTGTAAAACAAGGAAAACAAATAATTAACCTTCTTGCTGGACGGATGTGAAGCTGAATGATAATGCTCTGTACTGGCTGTGTATTGTTTTCAGGACACGCTCTAGGTGTCAATGCAGCAGCTCCTTGTTCAGTGGTGAAGGGCTTCTGTCCCCACTCCATTGCTGCAGAGGCACAAAGACCCCAAAAATTCACAGGGAAAGTCAGCTGCAGAGCCAGGAACACAGCTCTCACTTCTGAGGTCTCTTCAGTAAGCATGATGCTGTGCAGGAATGTACTCCAAGTATTTATAAGACACCAGTTCAGGAGGTGAATTGTCAACATGCTACATGTGCTCTGCTGATGACAAACAATCAGCACACACACAAAAAAAAGAGTTTTCATGAGGTTCACAGATAGATATGGCTGGAAATACAAGGGAAGAAAAGCAGTCACTCATAAGAGTGGAAGCCATAATTAAGTATCTCTTAAAATGAACTGCTGAGAAATGGCCAACTGGAAATCCCAGCAAATAGAGCTGTAACAAGCTCAAGGCCAGAAAGAAGGGAATCAGTGTTTATCCACTGAGCTCATCAATGTGAAAACTTGTAAAGTGGTTTCAAGCTCCAAAATGAGTCAGATGGGAGGAGAGTCAAAGACAAAATGATTTCTGAAATAAATTTATTTTCAGTTATTTTTGGAAGACAAAAAGAAGGGGTGTTGGTTCATTGGAAAGCTGACAAAAATCATTATTCTCTATAAATTGCTTTGACATTGTAAATGCAGTGACCTTCACAGCACTACCAGTTTAATGGCATTTACTTCAGCAGTAGCTGATTTCACTATTAAACAGGGATGCATAGCACAAGATTACACAACTAAATCACTCATGTAAATATTTAATATCATTGCCTTTCTTTTTTTTCCCTTTTAACAATCACTACCAAAGGCAGAGCACACAGTAGAAAATACATTTATTTATTCTATCCTGGAAAAAGCTTAGTGCTCATGCATTTTATCTATCTAGTTCTCCAAATGACTTTGACACTTGAAAGCCCTTGTGATCAAAACAGTCTGAAGGAAGGCAATTTTGCAACCATTTAAGAACTGATTTCATGCACTGATCAACATTTACAAAACTTGCCTGATGGAATAGCACAAAGTTTAACCCAGCAGATTGATAGCAAACACCTGAAGGAGAAAATTAGTAAGAAAACTGCACTGGTTTAAATAAAAGGACCTTAGAAGACAAAAAGAAAGAAAATCAGAGATTCTCTCTCCACTCTTCTCTTCCCCGACACAAAAAAAAAAAAAAAAAAAAAAAAAAAAAAAAATAAAAAATCAGCATTTGGGAAATCAAAGGGAACTCTCTTAGTTCTGCCTGATAATACAATAAGTGCATCCACCACATAATACTTTCATACCATTATGGATGTACAGTGCAGCATAGCAGGAAATTGTGTCCACAGATTTCTCTTAAAACACATCTGCTTTAAAGACAGAGTCAACAGAGAGAACAAATAAAGTAAAAGAATGTAGCAAAGAAAAATTACTAGTGTGTATAGCACAATATCTTGTCTCTAGTATAATAATGTCTCTAGTATAATATCTTAATATAAAATTTACTGATAAATTTAAATGCCCAGCCTGGAATTGAGTACTTTAAGTATAGCAAGTAATTTCTAAAGAGAGCCTTACAATCTAAACATGCTGATTTTTCCAACTTTAGGCAAAGATTTTTTCCACAATCTGGCATAAATGGTCTGTCACAGTGTGGCAAAAATGATATTCTGTTCAAACTGCCAATGATCAGTGACATAAAGCCTTCTTTGTAACAGTATTTCATGAGACAAGTAACAAAGTTATAGGTTTTTTCAGTAGTTTAACAACGGGGGTAAGAAAAATCAATGGATATTTAGGAAGTGAAAAAATTCTGGGGACAAATAATTTGGTAAACCGAAAGATAAAAAACACATGTAGAATGCAGCTTGCACACATGCCTACAGACTTCTCTGAGACTGTCTGCAGAGTAAGACTAGCCAAAATAAATATAAAAATGGTCAGATAAATGTGTTATTTGGATGATGGAGTTGGCAGTCCTGCAAGGCACCGGTGCCTGAAAGGTGTGTGCCCTTTGTGAGAGCTGGAAAATGCAAATGCGCAGCGATGCTAGGGCTGCCCTGGGTTTTACAAAAGCTTGCAACATCTTTAACGCAGAGCTAAACGAGAGCCTGTAATCCCTGTGCTGCGATGCAGCAATGTGCTCTCCCCTCACAGGACAAGCCAACAGCCATGCAAGATCCTTTTATCAACATTCACAGGGTTGGAAAATAACTGTTCACAGTTTGCTTCCCAACATTAGCGAGTGAACCAAGAATTGCTCAGAGAGCAGGCAGCTGAATACACATGTAAAAGACAAAGGTTCTTCAGTGATATTTATTCTAGCCAAGTTTTAATATTTCAAGGCTTATAGCAACTAACTCTTTACATAATCAAATGTAATTATCTGATCCCAGCTGGTGATCAGAACATTCATCATCAACCTGGTCATTATTAATATACCAGTAATTAGGGGAATAAAGGTGTATGCTTCATAATGCTGGCTTAATGCAATTCACTATACCTAATAAGACCCCAGATCCCTTTAAAATACAATTATTTTAACATATTATACCTTTTTCTTACCACTACTAACAATAAAAAAATCACAAAGATATAGTATTTTAGAGCAAACACTGAATTTTTTTAAGTCTTCAATAAAAAGAATTTGGTCAATTAAAAGGAATCATGTGTTGTTTTAGAAATAATCTGACCCATAAGCAGTTCCCCAATCAAACTGATTGATATGAGAGAAAGGCTCGATTAAAATGCATGCAATTGAAAAAATCAAATTGTAAACACTTACCTACAAATATTACATACCATCTTCTTGCTTTACTGTAGGAGAGGAGGTGATTTCTCAGGCACCACTGTGTGGTACTGCTTGGCAAATGCTACTGACTTTTTAATGGTGACAACTGTGTACACAAATCCTAAAAGTACCAGTTCTGTTTAAAGCCTTTCCCCACAAAGCAATGCTGGTAAAGAACCATTTCTATTAAATGCTTTGCAGTGTTTAACAAGAGAACTAAGGCCATAATTTAATGAGAATTATCCAGAGTCCCTCAGGATAGTGTTGGAACAGTTTTAGAGTCAGATTCCTCCCTGCACTGTTTCTTTTACATTAGTGCATTTCCTCTGCTTCAGTATCAGGTATACCACAATAAAATGCTTCCAGAACAGTGAAGAATATGGCTCTTAATATCAGTGCATGAAACCTCTCAGTATAAAAGCTCATCTAGTATGAGACCAATATCTCACAGAAAATCTTCTATAACAGACTCTGGGGACTTTATCCCTGCAGGTACATAACACATTCCCAAGTGCAAAACACCATTAATTTCATTAGGGTTCTCCAGCTGTTTAGGGAATGCAGTAGACTCAGCACAGCAACTTGCAGGGTCGGTTATCAGGAACCAAAATTTCAAAACAAAAAGGCTTTCAAAACAAATGTATATGCCACAACCTGTGATGGCTGGGTTCACACCTGATTCCTTGCTCTCAGCAGTGGTATTTTCTATTATCTCCCCTTATTTCATAGCCTATCAGCACTGATTTCTATACATGCACTCCAAACTATCAAGGCTTTTGAAACAAATGAGGAAATGAAAACCAGCATGAGAAGGAGCTCTAGCTCCATGGAAGGATGAGTACAGCCAAATAAATGAAGAGTTCTGCATGTCACAGGAAGATATGCTTTGCCAAAATCAGAATCAAAACCCACAATACTGATGTGGGGAAAATCACACACCATTAGGCATGAATTAGTAACTGACACACATGACCTTCTTCACATTAACAGTTTTACAACCATTTGCATGGCATGTTATTCCCTGATCTCTAGTCAAAATATTTACCAGCTGGTAAAGCACAGCAAATAAGGCTGCTGTTTGTAAGCTCTTATTTTTAATGTACAAGATCCAGCTTACACAGCACATATTTTCTAAACTGTTCAAAACCATAACGTTATCTCTCTAGTCCACAGAAGGCCACAAGGAGCCTTAAAGCAGGAAACTCCCCTCTTTCACGGGGTTTCCTATTTTTGCAATGTCTGATGTGTGTGACAGGGTCTATTTTAGTTTCTGATGGCATTATCATCACTTTGCTGCATTACCATAAAGCCCAGGAAATAAGCTATTACCCACCACACTCCTCCCAAACGTTATCAGAGACAATCATGCGCTCACAAAACAGCATTAACTGTGAGAATTAGAGTCCATTTAAACTGCAGCTGTTCCTTCATTTCTAAATAGGTTCTTAGATCAAAACTTCTCCCTGACTGGTCTCATTACTGAATGTCCATTTCAACTGGAAAAAAAAAAAAGATATCTTTAAAAATTTTTATGCTTTACAGATAACATTCCTTCCCTGTAATATGACAACCAGGTAAGTAACATGAAAGTGAAGAATTTTTCAAAACATACAGTGGACATTTTAGCGTTCAGATTTGTGGGTTGAAATTTTGCCTTCAAATCCTCTCTGGCAAAAGAAATGAACCTGTAATTTTGATTTTCTATTTCTAGTTTCTCTTATTTTCAGAATCAATCTCAAGCTTCAATTATTTAAGGGAAAGATGTTCTATTTATTTTTAACAATACTAACTCTCCATCTGCTGTTAAATGCAAAACTTAAATCTTAGATTTAATATACAAGCCAGTGATCTTTTCAGCTAAAAACCGATGCCCTAGAAAGGCCCAAACCACCACAACCCTGTATTCTGCTATCATCAAAAAAACCCCACAGACTATTATGTTCCATTTCCTGTTCTGTTTCTTTGTCTCTTTGTTACCATCCATTGGAAGGGCTTCAATCTGCAGAGCAGAAACACTTTCAAATCTAAACTGAAAAACCTAAATGTCAGGAAAATGCACAATGTCTCTTTAAGAGTCAACAGTAAATTAACTTGCCCATAACAGTGCAATAATTAGCAGTTAGTAGCTTATTAAATGGATGGCAAAGGCCAAGCTGCCATCTGGGATCTCCAGTTTCTTGTGATTGTTATTATGTCAAGATGTGCAACTTGCATTAGCTTTCATGTCACTGCACTTGCCCTTACTTTACATGTAAATTTTAATGAAACATACAGCACTTTAAAAATCAGAAATCCATCAGAAGTGCTATTAGCCTGCCTTTTACAAAGCACATGGTCTGTTTTGCTACCTCTGCATCTCTACATACCACTGAATGCCTCAAATGAAAAAAACGGGGAGGGGAGGTAGGGGAAAAGACTTTCAATTATATCCATTTAACACTCTCTCTGGGTAGAGAGAAACCTGAGCTTCGCTGAAAGCAGGAGACTACAACACAGCCTGAGATGACAATATTTTAGCTCCTGTTTACACACAACACAACCACAATGCCTTTAACTCTCACAGGAATCATTATTCTTAATAAAAATGAAAGCCAGCAAAGAATCAGCTGCTTATTCACACATCAGAAAGACAGTTTTAAAACAAGGCAGAAAGAAAACATATGAGAAAAAATTAATTACCTATAAACTACAAAATACTTAAAGCATTATTTAATATCTTAGGCATACATAATATTTGTAAACTCACATGTTCATAAGCACAAAAATAATTTACCAGAACTGTCCTATTATGTTTGTGTTCATAAATGTATTACACAAAGAGGTATAAAAAGAAGAAGACATCTATTCCTTTGCATTAGCTGATATTGAACATTTAAGTGACTTCATTCCCCAAAATTTAGAAAATGTCATCACCAGTGGAATATAAAGAAATAGGATGAATGCCTTGCAGAAATGCCACCAAATACTTTACATTTGAAATCATCAGCTATCAATCACCTCTAATTAGAGACTTCAACAAATTACATTAAAATATTTCTTTCTTCCCTAAACAAAATATGAAACCAGCAGCCAAAATTCACTTACAAAAAAAATTTATTCCAGAAGAATAACATCTTCATTCAAGGGGCTTTGATTCTATTGAAGAGGTTTTGCATATTTGTTATTTGCTAATCGTAAAATAAAATGCTTGATTTTTTTAAGTAGTCATTAAGAGTAAAGTTAGAATTGAAAGTCACCATCCTTATAAAATGTAATTTTTTTTTCTCACCAAAGGAAAACAAACCCACTACCCACACATATTTTAGAGTCCTTTCATTAATACTTTTAATTGTAGAAACCAAAACCATACAATATTCACATTTAAAATCCAAATATCAAGATACTTTACAGGGCAAAGCAGAGCCTAAAAACCACTGCCAAGGCTGGCAAGACAAATGTAGTGTTGTTTTTCCCCTTGTATAATTAGACATTTAGAGAGCACAAACGATTTAATTTGTTACTGATGTTTCACTTCAACATTTGCATAAACTCTTGGCCATTCAGCTGGACTTATTCACATATAACCATAGAACCATTTAGACTGGAAAAGACATTTAAGGTCATCAAGTCCAACCCCCAGCACTGCCAAGTCCATCACTAAACTGTGTCCATGAGTACCCATCTACCCATCTTTTAAGCATCTCCAGGACTGGCAAGTCAACCACTGCCCTGGGCAGCCCGTTCCCATGTTTGACAACTCTTTCCATAAAGAAGTTTTTACTAATATCCCATCTAAATCCATCCCTGGTGCAACCTGAGGCCATTTCCCTTCATTCCATCTCTTCTTACTTGGACGAGGAGGCTGATCTCAACCTTGCTAGGCTGGCTTTCAGGTAGTTGTAGGGGGCAAGGAGGTCTCCCCTGAGCCTTTTTTTCCCCAGACTAAACACCCCCAGCTCCCTCAGCTGCTCCTCATCAGATTTGTGCCCCAAAGCCTTCTCCAGCTCTGCTGCCCTTCTCTACACCTCAACACCTCAATGTCTTCCTTGAAATTAGGAGCCCAGAAATGGACACAGCACCCAAGGTGCAGCCTCACCAAGTACAGGGGATGACCACTGCCCTGGTCCTGCTGGCTACACTATTTCTGAAGCAAGCCAATACAAATCTTAATGGTATTACTGGTGAAAAAGAACTTGAAAATATTTTCCTGATCAGTAAGGTCCAGTCATTTCCTTCTAGTCGAGCCCACAAATGCTATTTTATTTTTCCTGTGCCATTGCCTTTAGGTCAATATTATTGAACATCTCAATGAAATAAGAACCTCATTCTTTGAGAGCAATGCTAAATCTTTCAAGACTTGAAAGACCTACTTCAGTTAAGAGCAGGTAGGACCAAAGCAGTTAATCTGATTTTGCAATGCTGATTATTAAACGGCAGAATTGGCAGAAGTCTTTGGTCCACACAACATGCATTTTAAAAAGATCCCACTGTTTCATTTCTCTTTGACAATTAAGAAAAAACCTACTTCATACTGGAACTGAGAAGGCAGCTGTGTAGTTCACACTGAGCACAACTACCGATGGAAGGAAGGAAGGAAGGAGCCACATGCCTTGGAGAAGAGCCAGCAGTCTGCAGACTGCACGGCTGCTACAGGGTGTCCCATGCACACCCAGAAACCACCTCACTGGTCATTCCCTGTGTCAGACAGGGCATCTTCAGTTCTTTGGTTATTGGCCCACTGGAGTCAATGTGAATTTTGCTATTGCCTTCAAGAAGACCAAGGACTTAATTCACTAAAAATAGCAGATTCCCACCAAGAATACAGACAATTTTCAAAGGCGATATGAGCCTCAGTAGAAGTGAGATCCAAACCAAGAGTGATGGTAAAATAAAACCCACATGGCGGAAGGTAACAAAACAGCAAATAACCATTTCCTTAAAAAAGACTTTCAGAGAACAAATTATATGGAAGAAGGTGATAACACATTAACTCCAGTAGCAAATTAAAGTTGGATATTTGTTCTTTCCTTTGATATTGTTTACTTGTGGGGAAGCATTAGGGAAGTAAACTTAATATAATTGTTCCTTAATTGCCAGTACCTCTCCAGAAGAGAGGTCATATTCAGCAATTCTTACCAAACTAAACAAAAGTCCTTGCTCATCACATATTTACCTCACCTCCATGACCAGTTTCATATCTCAAATAAGAATTCAATGCATTTAACCTGAAACCTCAGCTCAGGTTAAAATCCAAGTAATATCCAGGTGCTTGTCTGTATCTCAACTACTCCAGCCATTACCCCAGAACACCTACACTTCATCTTCTTCAATTTTCCAGGAACTTATTAAAAAAAAAATTAAATTTCCTGAACTTTTTAAAAAGGATAGATGCAGAGAAAGCCTATTTACTGTAGTGGAGACAACTAATCAAACACTTGCTTTAAATGGTGAATGCAAGCACTATATGCTATGAAGAAGTTTTATGAAATCAAATACATCATATCCAAAATGAAATCAAATACATCATATCTTTTGGCTATAAACATGACATGAGACAGAGTTGTTGCCAGTTTTTACTAAAAACTACAAGAATGCCAAAAAAATATGAACCTTCCATGTAAGCACTAAAGGCATCTGGTGCCACTTTCTCTGTGAGCTGAAGGCCATGTGTGGGTTCAAAATTACAGTTTGAGCCCTCTGAAAGGATTGCCATTTTTCACACAGACTGATGGTTCTCTGACAAAGTCATTTGCTATAACTAGAGCTAAAAACTACACATAGCTGGGAAGTGAAATGATATTGTCACTCAATGACACAATAAATTAAGTTTCAGTACATATTAATTAACAGTGGACTATAAGTTATAATCTTCATGCCTACCAGCTCAGTTAGAAGATTTGCCTTGGAGAAGACTTTCAGCTTAGTCCTACACAGGCTGGCCTGAAGCATAAATACCACCCAAGAAAAGAACATGAACTAACATCACACAAGACTTGCCCTGATCTACACTGACCCTTAAACCACACTAAGCCATATATCAGCTAACTGAATTATTGGCAGCTGTGTTGAGGCACTGACATTTTATATGGTCTGCCTAGAGCTTCAGGTTCTCATATTTTTTTACAGTCTACATATGTGATTACTATGTTCTGATGTTCACCTCTTACTGAGAAGATAGCTCTGAGTACAGCTTAGGTATTACCCTCCATCACCCAAGTTTGGAGAGAATAGAAAAACTATGAAATTAATTATTGGAATATTTTTTCCAACCTCAAAATAGAACAAATAATATTGATTACATAATGTAGGCCATCACAGGGAATTCAACAATACAATATTGTTAGAAGAAAGCTGGGCATCAGAAAAAGGAATCATACAAATTAAGGTGTTTAATATGCCTTTGTGCTCCCTAGAATTCAGGTATTACAGAAGTAGTAACTATTGAGCAGAGACTGCTTGTGCCTCCAAGGAAAGTTATTATGAACAAATCCTCTGAGCTCATATCCCTCCCAAATTCATAGCTGCACAACTAGTCATTTAATTCCCCAGTGTCTTACTGGCATGGACACAACATGATCCAACATCATCCAACGTGTTCAAATCATGGTAATAAATATATCAGATTTTTCAGCAGTGTATTCATTGGAACAGAGTAAGCCTCAGCATAACAAAACCTTTTAATCTTTCTCATTGGAAAATAGGATCAAAACCAAGGTTTTCTCAAGCCATGTTTATAACTTATCAATCAATCTTTACTTTTCCTTCCAGTCCAACTAAAGGCCCATAGCAAGTTTGCAGCATTTTGCCTTTTTGGCAGTTTTGATAAGGGATGGATGACTGCCCTCAGCATGCCTAAGCTGAGGTGTGAGCTGCTGAAGAGCAAGTTGGAGCCCCAGAGCAGACTAGCATGCCCTGTGCTTTACTGGGCTGCAAAGGAAATGGACCTCTCTGCTTAGCAGCACTGATTACTTCTGCTTCCTCTGCAGCTTTTCTGCAACTCAATTTCTCTTTGAAAAACACCTTTGTACTAACAGGAATGATGGGAAGCAGAGCCAGGGGAAGAAACAACAGCTCACAAAACCTCCATTGTTGAGTGGTACTGCACATGCCCAGGTTCTGCTGCCACTAACACCAGTAGAAAAACTACCAGCAGTGGCATCACTCTAGAGCAAGTGTCAGCAGGATGAGCTTACCAGCCTATGGCTCTATCCTTGGCTGAACTGATGAACCTTTTGCACCCCAGCATCACCAACTAAGATGGCCTGACACTGCACAGCCCACATTTAGTGTGAGTAGGGAGTAAATAACATCTCTTAGCAAGGTCTCAAAGCATTAATCTTAATACATATTTCCTCTATAATTCAATACAAAAGATTGTTAAGAGACTTTTAAAAATAGAAGATTAAGTTCCAATATGAAACGCATTCATAAAAATACACTTTGCCCATCAACAAACATTGTTTTACAAGCAATGTAGTCTTAGAAAGAACATGATCTCTACCTTTACTTCTACCTACAGACAGGAAGGTGTGCATCCAGTTAAGAGGAGGAACGAGAGAGGTGTCCACCACGGAGGAGGCAAAAGAGAAGAGAAGAAAAAGAGGAAACATAAAAAAAAACCAGAAAAATACATCACCAGCCATACTTAGAAAAACAAGGAAACGAGCATATTTATCTAGCAGCCAAACCCAACAAAACACAATGTCAAGGGAAAAACAAGAGACACACCACAACTAAAGCACAAAGCAAAGCTTAAACCACTGACAGTACAATCAGCAGCTGCCTGGTTAAGCTTTAATTTGATTTTCTACTGAGAAATGCAAACTGCTCATGCAATACCACGCCAGTGATATGCCTCAATCCACGTCAAATTCAAAACAGCAAAGGCAACAACAGACTAGGACAGGAAAAAAATAAATCTCTTGGTAATATATTTGCTAAACACATCTCACCTAGCAGAGCTAATGTATTTGTATATAATGTTGACATTGCATATTTACTCACACATATACATTTACATATTTTTATATCCATAATATTTTTATAGACAGTAAATATTTATCAAAAGGCAATATCTGTGAGTTTGTTGGCAAGAAAAGAGAAGCCACTGTTCCCTGGTGTGTTATAGATAAACAAGGGTGGCTGAAGTTGCCAGAAGCCAATAGTTTTTACATTTTTGCCAGATGAGGGAGTAAACAAAGTGCTGATGACTGGCCTGAATAGGTCATGCAAGTCTTCATGAGCCAGCTGGGTTGCAACTTGTAATTCAAATGTCCAAGTGCAACTGTTTACATAATCCAGTGCTAAATCACAGACTACTATAAAGAAATGTTCAGTGGTTTAGAGAATGAAAGTGGCCATCAACTGTTCTGATCACTTTCCAACATGCCTTCCTCTGCCAAAACAGCTTGCCATACTCAACTGAATCCTGAGCAACTAGGACATGCTGAAGGGACCTATCTGCTGGATGATCCTTCAATAAGCACAACCTCTGAGCCATGAGCTCAGCTGAACAGTAAGTGGGGACACAGAAGGAGCTCAATGCTTTCCAGAGTTTAGTCAGATGCTCCACATGCCAAACACCATGGTCTTGACACACATCTATAAAGAGCCTGATTTTTGTACTTTTCCTACCACACAGGGATGTTATGCAGTACAGAAACTGTTAAGTAAGCCCCTACTTCACTTTTGGTTGTTACCTAAACTTTCATGACCTCAGAGCAGATATCTGCCTTGAAAAATAGAATAAAAACTGATTATGTCTCAAGTCCTTCTACGTTTCACTGAGATACATAATGAATCTTTAGCCTACAGTGGCACTATGCACTATCTTATTCCTTGGACTATCTATCTTCAGATACATGCTTACTTAATGGCAAAAAAACTTTTGCATACATCTAGTCTAGGAAAGCCTCATTAGGCTTTAGAGTCAAAACTTATATTTTCTTCCCCTAGGCCAAACACTTGGTCTGGTTTTCCTAGTGTACCACTACCAGTTGCACACACTTTGCATTAAGTCTTAAGTTGTTTCACTTCTGCATTCACAAGACCAGAAGGCATCAGGAGTGCTGCTAACTCCTGTGCACCTGTGTCAGTAAGACACTGGTACTGTCAGAGACAAACAGAACCACAATTCTCCTTGCTTTACCTGTTCTCACCAGCTTCTTACTCCACATCCTCACAGTGCAAAATAGGACTAATTACTCCATCCTGTCACAGACTATAGATCTGTACCTCTGTGCAGGCTGAAATGTTATAATGTGATCTCTGATCTGGGCCCAGATCCCATTTGTAGCTCAATATGGGGTAAGCCCTGTTGTTCTTCTCAACCATTTTGTTCTGTATTTAAATTAATTTAAATTGCAGACACAGGACTTGCAGGCCATTATATGCAAATTTCCTCAGGATTTATAATGAATTAGGATCATGCCACAGGGGTTATTAATATACTTTTGTAATAATTGTACTCTTAAAATAAAGACCAACGTTGAGGTATACATTTAGTAAGCAGAAGTGGGAGTCATTACAGCTGGCACAAGAAGAAGGAAATGGCAAGATAAAGTAGTTGGTGGGCTGCATGGAAGAGGGATGCATACCTTTTTACCTTCCATGGAACCATTTCATGCTCCCTCCTGGGCCACTGAGTCCCAGGCTGACAAGAAGCCTTGGCTCATGGGACACAGAGGCAAAAATGCAAATGGCTTGACTGGCACTCTATAAGTTTAGTTGCTTTTGTTATGCAAAGCCTAGCCCAGAAATGCAGCAGGGACAAAGCTTCTTCATGATCAGTGATAGAAACAAAGAAAAAGTGGAAGGACTTACCTTGTTCACCCATCATCAGGTGTGAGAGGCCTGAGAGAAAGAGAGAGAGAGAGAGAGAGACAGAGAGAAGAAGTAAGAGAAAAAGAACAAAACTGAAAAAGAAGCAGTAATATCCATGCACACTGGTCAAGTCCAATACCTGTCAGGATTGGAGCTCACATACTTGAACTAGACCAAGTATGGTTGTAGCACACAGGGCACAAACATTAGCAGGCACTGCTTCCCACACTGAGCAGGAAAGCATCTGTCACTGGTAGAAAAAACCTGCTGCTCATTGCAGAATCGTGTCTGAGGTTCAGCACATCCCTGGGAGGGAGGCTCCAGAGGCACTTCACACCACTATAGCTAAATGGGCTATGGAAGCCAAGGTCTGCAATGACAGTCTACAGTGAGCTGCTGTTCCTCTGGAGAGATATACAGAAATAACTTCTCCTCAGCTAAAAACTTTAAATTCAAGATTGCAGTGGTCAGTAAAAGGGATGCCATGATCACACCACACCTGCTTCAAACGAATCTCCTCTGGTCTAAATGCATACACCCACACAAAGCTATCATTATTGAACATGTGGCTTCATAATGTATTTTTACGAGCCTATCAACACTGCTTACACTTACTAATTAGACAGCAGTACACCAGACATAGCAAGGACTAAAAAAAAAAAATCACCTGTAACCTATTTAAATACACCTCCACACCCTTTCTGGGAAGAACTTCAGTTTCCTCAGACAGTGTGCTACTTTATGGCTCTATAGCTAAAGCTACTCTTCAGTTTCATTATTGAAGGCAAAGCCAGAAGGCAGCACAGTTCCTCTGAGCAGAGGCAGTCATTGTCAGCTCTGCAGATGAGGCTGTAGGGTTTACTTGGGCTGCTCCACTCTCTGATAATTCTGGCACAAGCCTTGTTTGTTCCAATCAAATTCCATGTCTAGGCCAATTTTCAAATAGGTTTACTGTACTGTATTCATACAAATATTGTTTAGGTATTTCTGTATATATATCCATGCCCAAGACATTAAGCATGAAGTGACCCATTAATCAATTTTGTGACACAAGACATCACAGAACTAACATAACAAAAATCAAGTCCTACACTCTCAAACCATGAGGGACCCCTTTCATACTTGGTTCCCTGACCAAGTTCCCTTAGCTTGATTCCTTCTCACATCTACCTCTCGTAGCACTTAATATGGCAGGGCCCTCGATGCACATACACACCCAACATCCATATTTTAAGTCAGTTTCTTAATCAAACAGGGCTGTGACTTTTTAATTTCACGAAGGCTGAGGTCAAATGAATTTATTAGAATGAGAATTTTCAACAAGCAGCATGCTGAGTTTGAATTTGTTTATTCCTTTCTCTTTTATGGTTTTCCTTTGCGTTGGCTGAAGAAATCTAAAATCCAGATCATCCTAAGAGTATGTTCACCCACAGAGAACTTCAAGCCAGATAAGGGGATTAATAATTGTACAGTCTAAGGAATGCAAATACCTTAATGTTCTTGAAGATTATTGTGGATTTAGAAAAATAATCAGAAACAAAACAGAGGTTTAGATTCTTTTAGGTCTTTTAGCTATAGATAAACCTAGCAGATTTGATACTGTAGGACACTTCTGGTTTAATTTACAAGATATTATTCAGTGAATCATTTGCTCTGCTAGGAGAGTGGGTTGAATTTTTGTCTCTATTTATGGCTACTGACCCCATCATTCTTGACAGCCAAATCCCTGATCAAAGGGACACTTGAAAGTCACCATAAAAGACAGGAAGACAAAAGTATAATTGTTAGGGACCCATAATGTGCAGAATCCCTGTACCAATGCAAAAAAAAGTGAAAGGGCTAGAAGGTGTCACTATGACATGCAGCAGAAGCTGGCTGAACAGGAAGGGGACATCAGATCCAAAGTGGAGATGGGGATCCTGAGGCCTTGTACACTGTGGGAAAGGAAAGTCACACCTAAGAGGCCCAGCAACAACAGGTGCAGCTACTAGGGATGGCAGGGGGTTTGTCCACTTGGACACAAAGAGAAACCCCCAGAGAAGGTTCAAAGCAAGAGTCTACATTAAACACCATAAATCACTCCAGAAAAAGATCCATTTTCTCTCCACCAGTCACAGAGGAGCTTTAAAAATCTCAAAAGGTCAGGAAAGTCAACACCCCTTTGTGTCCTTATCCCCAGAAGGCCAATGCCACGTGCCCTATCTGTCAGGCACATCAGCCAGATGCATCCCCACAAGCCCTTTGCCTGAGCTGAGGAGTGAGCACACCCCCAAAGAAATACAATGTTGTGGCCCCTGATTTGGCCTTGGTTCAAATATCTGTAGAAGAAAGTATCCCTAAGAAATATTCTGGCATTTTCTGCTTCTTCACAGATGTGAAATACCACAGCAGCCATGGTACCGGTATTGTATGCCCTCTTGATCTTCTAGTCCCAACTCGATCAGGAAAGCAGGGAGATTAATGAAAAATAATGCCCCCCCCCCCCCCCAATGGCTATTTTTTTCCTTTTAAAATAGGAAGAAAAAGGAGGGTGAACTCAGAGACAGAACAAAAACCCAGTATTTTATCATACATTGTCCATAGACAGAGACCCTTATTTTAACAAAGAATACCAACAGAATTCCAGATTATTAGATAAAATAAAAATATAAATAATGAAATAAAATATCAGCTTTTCTCATCTGAAAATATTCCTGCCTTGCATTTTAAGTAAGAGTGAAAATGAGTGTATTTATCTCCAAGTAAATGTCATTAACAACCAAAACCTTCAACCATTGAGATATAAAATCTGTGACATTTGCAACATGTGTAACAAAGGCCTCAAATCAGTCAGAGTAAAATCAACGTGGAAAATGTGAACTGACATAGTTGTCTCACCTTTACATCAGTTTCAAGACATGACAAGATACTAAAACAATTTTCAAATCATAAAAGTCAAAGGCACCGCGAGGTGGAAAGCAGTAACACTTGCTATTGGACTGTAAGAAACTAATGTGGCATCCAACAAACCAATGCAAGAGCTGTACAAATTGTTCAGACCTGCAAACTAGACCAGCTTTTTCCAGATCAGTGGGGACACCTATCACCATGCTATTTGGGCAGCAGTCATAAAACCCAAGCAAATTTTTCAGCATGCTCACAATACAAATGAACTCATTAGGCCCCAATGCACATTATTCACATATTCTACCATCAGAATGTTTGTGCCAATAGGCATCCCATTTCAGAACAATCCTATAAGAAAATCTGATTTTCCACCTAAACCCAGGTAAAACACATTTTCCTTTGAATCTTGGATTTTTTCAACAGGAAACTTTGGTTATAGCCACAGCTATAAGGAAAGCCAGCCAGTGCAGAACTTGCAAAAGGCTGATAAAAATCTGCATGAGCTCTAGTAGCCAAGGGGTTTCATGCTTTTTCTAAACCAATTTAGTCGTCTTTATAATTATTTACTGGCTGGACAGAACTGCTGCCCAACAAAATTGATGTGTACTAAGTAGTCTGGAAAAGGCTTAGGAAAACCTCAGAATAAATGGCTTATCTGCCTGTAAATAAATTTTATGTCCAAGTCAAGAATATGGTGACTTTCTATTCCTGAACTTCAGACATGAGTGGCAGTAAGGACAAGCACATGGCTTCAGAAGAAAACACTCAACAGGTTTTTTAGATAAACATCTGCTTGTACTCAGCCTCTCGAGGCCCAGCTTCTTTGAACATTCAGCAGTAATGTGAAGAGAAAGCAGTCTGTTTCTTCAGAACATCAGTTTGTTATTAAAATATGTCCATTGCTGAGGGCAGACAGACCCAAACTCTGCTCTCTGGCCATGATTTATGCCTGCCACAACTGACTTTTCCTATTTCAGTCTGGGAGGTTTTTTCATATTTCTTTAACCTACTACCCAATCAGTATTATTTTCTTAAAGTTTAAAATTAAGCTCCCTTGATTTCAAAGAAACATCTTAAACTACATTTTAAAAAAATAATTGTAAACCATCTGCTTTTTATATCAAAATAGTAAAATTAAGTGGCTCTAATTGTACAAAGTACCAAGGGCTAACACTGGATACTTATGAAGCCAGAAGGACATTTTTAAAAGTAGCTTCAGAATACAATGATATGAAAAAGCAATGTAGTTAAACAGCAGTCCTCATCTTTAAGGGTTTGCTAGGGGTAATTTTCAGTGTGGGGGAGAAAATATGGGAAACCTTGGAAACAGTTTGAATCCTGCTCCTTCCCACCCCATTACTACTTAGCACTTAAAATGGAAAATAAAGCTACAAAACATAAGAAGGTGAGGATAGCACAAAACACAGCTGAGAGTGACAAGTGATTGCAGCAACAAAGGAAGATAGACTTGTTCATCTAGTTAATTATAGCTTGTCCTGTGCTCCTGGGCCCATGATGTGGGGGTGTGCACATGTGCGTGGGTGTGCACGCACTGCTGAATTGCTCTGTTATGGCAGGCAGCCTCAGTATTTCCCTTTTAATGATGCTACCAAATGATTAGCCCAAAAGCTCTTAATGAGTGGGAAAAGAGACTGCCAGGCAGCAGCAACCCAGATCTCCCCTGGGGCAAGTTTGCCCAGAGAGGATTTTTTTTCAGGGTGTCAGGCTGCATGACCCATTCAGACAATAGCAGGGCCAGCTGCAATGTATGTCTGAGATGGGACATCAAATCCTCTAGTCCAGGATATGCACAAAATCCTTTATGCCAAAGCTGAAGAAAGAAATCACGCAAACCAGGGACTCCTCCAGAAATAAAATGACATCCACTATAGAGAAGAGCACCCAGATGAGTACTGGAGTCTGTTGTTTTCCTCTCCTTTCTGAATATCCTAAAACTAGCAGTTCCTTAAGAAATAGGCTTTTCTCTACTCTGAACCTCATATCCCAGCTCTATAGGCAGTTTCCTTTTCTATTAGGAAAGAGAGTTGACAAGATCTTTGTCTTCTACATGGTCTTCATGAAATAGGTATCTTGAGGTTCTCAAAAACCAAAAGTCCAAGGAAAACTCCATAAGAATTCCTAGGTATCAAAAAAGAGGACATTCCAGCAGAGCCAAACAATTGGACTCAGAAGAAGCAGCAGAATTCTTGTCTCAAGAGATGTGAAGAATGGATAAGGAAGCAAAATCATTCTGCAGCCTAGTTCAGACCTTATTCCTGCTAGACAGGTCAGCTCTGCCAAGAGGGTAACCTGATTTCTTGGCTGCTGCTGTACATGGGGCCTTTTCCTTCTAAGCCAGCAAAGCAGTAGCACAGGCTGGGGAGGTCAGCTCTGTTTGGTTCAAGCATGACACACACGACAGCCAAGGGGCTGCTCTCAGGCCCCAGCAGCAAGCCCAGCCGGGAGTGCAGTTTTGTTATTGTAGCCGCAGGCCCACTTCCAATCCAATTACACACAACAGCTGTGCTAGCTCCTCTTCCCCATCCCCTTTGCTCCCTCTGCTATGTAATTCCAGGATAGGTTTTGTCACTATCAGGGGCAGTGAGTCAGGGTGAATGGCATCTACTTTGAGTGATCAAAGGAATAAGAACATGAGATAGAAACCAAAGAGAAAGTTGTTTACCCCAACATCTATAGAAGCAATAGTGAAAAAAACACTCTATCTCCTCTCACTCCCAGCAAAAACAATATTCTGATATTCCATGCAGCACTCTCCTGTAAGTATTTGCATAGGAAGAGCTAAAACCATGGTGGTGTTTGAAAACAAACATGCAAGTGTTCACAAAGATGGCCACATGCACAAGAGAATGTGAGAGTGCATGTGCAAGACCTGAGAGTGAATTAATTTTTCTCCAATCCACAAAATGTGTATCACTGCAAATCAGAGCACCTGATTAAGTAGGTGCAAAAGTTGGGAAAATAACTGTTAGATGTGGAATATAATTTTTCAGCTTAGCAAAGATATCTCTGACAATATATATGATTGAGATAAAACCCCAATTGAGACAGAGCAGGTGAACAGGAAATAGATTTTTCCTGATTTGTGGGAAACAAAAAAAATAGAAGTCACTGAATGAAATTCTCACGTAACAGGTGTAGAAACAACTGAAATAAAGTACTTTCCACATTTCAATGATTAAATAATGAGATTTGTTATCACAGGATACAGTGGAGTTAAAAAATACAAGTGGATTAAGAAAAACAAAGACTGGATATATCCAGAAAAAATATGCCCATCAGTGACTGTAGAACACAATCTGGATGCAACATAGGTCAGAAAGTCCTTAAAATAGTAATTACCAGGAAACACCAATGTATTGAGACAAGACCTATGCTATCATAGTTTCTTAAACTTCCTCCAAAGCATCTTCTTTCATAAAAAGACACTTCCAGGATAGAGGGATTCTTGCTCTCACCCCAGTGATTACTACTGCCATATTTTTGCAAATGCGTTTGCATGCAACTAAAAACATTCACATTCCAGTGTAAGAAAATCACATTAGGGGACAGTACCTGTGCAAAGAGCATGCAAGAATCAAAATAACGGTGACACCTATGAAGAACCTAAGCTCATACCTACTGGTTTCAAAATCCCAATGAGTGGCACTGACAATAATGCAGAGATGGATTCTGACTCTGACCTGGTACCTTCTGCAAACAGGAAACTTCAGATGGGCTGAAACCCATCATTTTCATGGCCCAAAAACAGAGTTCTTCTTTAAGGAAGCAGAAGCCAGCATACAGGTACTGCTTAAATGGCCCTATGACATGGAATAAGGGAGACCAACTATAACAGCAGACCTGAGATGAAGAAGGGAAAGAAGCATGTAAAGATGGCATTTGAAAGATTAAAGACCTGGATCAAAAATGTGCTAATATGCTTATGTTTTCAATGATCTCTGGTCTTTATGAAGGATTTGTTCAGGTAAACAAGACTAATTTTTCCTCTGGGAACTACCCAGGTAATGTCTACTTGGTTTTGTCCATTCAGTTACATGCAAACACTAGTCAGCAGTAAAATCATGACAGCCAAATGTCTAGAACTTAATCTCTTAGCCTCCTCCTCATAAGCATTTAAAAATCTCTCCTGCAATAGGAATAAGCATGGTATGAATAGGAAAAGCACTATTTAAACTCTGACACCACCCTACCTAGGTATCAGTAACAGCCTCCATAATATCAAGGAACCATATTTAGTTCTTTCTCCTCCATATATCCTTCCACAAAAAAAAAAAAAAAAAAAAAAAAAAAAAAAAAAAAAAAAAAAAGAGAGAGAGAGGGAGAGACAGGAGCATATAACTTTCTCTTTGATCTATTGGCCTTTTTCCAACTACTTATCTTTCAGAAACTATAACACTGGTAAAGAATAGAAGGTGCAAAGAAAGCAGCAGATACTGTGCAGAAGTGACAGAGGCATTCATTCTGGTCTGTGCTGCATGCCACTTCCCAGCCAGGCACTTAACCTCTGTACTAAGGCTCTTAAATCCCATAATATTCGGCCCCAGCAGTCATACCAGGTTGTGAACGAGAGGTGAGGCTGTAGCTATAACCCCAAAGGGAAAACTGAAGTACTGAAAGAAGCTATTTCTCCTCTACATGACACAGCGAGTCAGTGACCCAGTCAAGTGCAGACAGCAACAATCCCAACTCTGTGGCACTGTTCAAAATGTGGTGGTGATGTTTCATTACACTTGCAGAAAGGTGGGCTGACATCTGACAAACTTCTTTTATATGTGAAATAAGCCAGATGGGATCAAGTTGGCTCTTGAGAAGAATATGGCAATGAGCCCCTGTTGCTGGAGTGTCCTTCTGCACAAGCAGAGACTTCACAGCCAGGAAAGGCTTATGGTACACATTTCTGTTTACTTTAAAAATAAACAACCTCTTTGCACCTTGGAGTAACTGCACCCAGCAGAACCCTGAGGTGCCCACTGCTGCCAGCCCCAGCCTATTCACAGCTACCTCCTCTTAGTGGGGAATTAGTTCGAACCAGTCTATTCAACAATAATGAATACTTATTTAATCAATGGGCTCTTTACAACCCTTCTGCTGCCTGTGGGTAGTTACCACAAGCACATAAAATCCCTAATTTGTCTTTCAAACAGTAGATGGTTAAAGTAACCATTTTGATAGGGGCCTGAGGCTCTGTCCTTGCAATATAGATAGCTGGATGGCCAAATAGGTAGAAAGTGTCTGCATAGCTTTGTAGAGGAGAAGTGCAGAGCCAAACCTCCCTGGAGGTCCATGTCACTGCACAATCCCACAGCAGTGCCATGCCCCCTCAAGGGTGAGAGGAACAGAGGGATGAGACTGCCCCGGAGTGAACAGTGACAGAGCCTTGTAATGAGGTATGGGTAATTGTCAGAGTGAAAATATACAGATGATTGACAGAACACATGAAAAAGCATTCATACGTTACTAGAAATCCACATGTGACTAAAATTCCACGAGAAAGCACATACCAGTCCTGAAAACCAGAACATGTGTATGAGCAATGGGAAGAATAGAAAATGCTCATCCAAGCATATAAATCAGGAGACTACAGGACAATAGGGCAGAAGAGCACAGTCAGAGAGCAGAAGGATGGACTGCTCCATGGTGCCCACACTAACAGCAGTAGAGTCCTGTACTGGATGTGCCACCTGTGCTTGGGCTCCTACCAGGGATGCTCTCAGCTCCTGTACACCAGGAGATGAACCTGATATTATTTGAGGCAATGCTCATTACTGGCATAATATAATGTGTCCTACTGGTAGAGGATAGCAAGGCCATGCTTTCCCAACTCACTCATCCTTCTCTGCCACACACATCAACATCTTCAGGATGCTGTGCAGAGACTTGTATCTCGAAGCCTTTGGTGCATGTCCTGTCAGACCCTGCCAAGACAAGAGGAAACAGGAGTTCCTGGACACTTCAGACTGGGGCAGAGCTGGTACAGTTTCAGCCTCGTAGATAACTGAAAAGATCAAAGTTAACAGAGCCTTTCTTTCCAAAGGGTGCCAGGTGACATTTGCCATTCGGCCACTTCTGTTCCCACTGCTGTCAGGTAAGATGCACACAGAATGCAGAAGGTGTCAGCAGAACAAAAAGGTGGCTGATGAGAGAAGCCAAAAGGCTAAATATGCCAGGAAAATACCCAAGTGACAGGCCCTCCCTGCATCTCTCTGAAGTGATGCACAAGATCTGATTATCCAAGTGTAGAAAATAAGCAAATTGAACAGAGAACACATTCCAGATCCAGATAACTCATTCCAGGTTAGGTTTAGCAAAAGTTATGCAGGAAGCTGAGAAGAAAAAGAGCTCTGACTTGCCCATTATCCCATTCCAGTCAGGGCAATGATAGGTGTTTTCTTGGGCTCTCGTTTGCATTTAACATAATGACAAAGCAGGTGGAACTGCCCAAGTGTAAAGTAAAAATTAATTTCCAAAGTTTCATTGGCAACAAAATGTGGACTAGAGTAAAGTAGCCTACTCCATCTAACACTTGTAGCTGAAGTTGGGGGACCCTGATACTCTCAACAATGAGCAGCAATCTGAGGAGGGAGGTTTGGAGTTCTCTGTGGTAACATATGCTGTTGTGGGAGAACTGCACATATAAACAAGCATGTGAAACACATTCATTTTTCCTTTTAAATCATTTGTGCTTTACTGGGAATAAAATTTTGATATCTAAATAAGATCACACATTCAGATTCAGCCAGATATATACTCACTGGTTTATAAAAATGTAAAATAAAACAACAACAAAAACCCCCTTTGTTAGTAGAACTGAAATTCAACATGTTATCAGTGGGAGTAGCAAATGGAGTAGACTGCAGTAGGAGAAAGAAAATGACTAAACTAGATTTTTATGCCAGACTACACAGAGATGTATCAGAAATAAATTGTATATAATGCAGTTTTCAATGCCAGGTTCAACTAGCAATACAAGCAACCATTCTCAATGTCATTTTCATTAAGAAAGCATCCCTTTAACTGACCAACACAATGTAGTCTCTGAAGAGGGAAGTTTGTGACCTTTGCTATGATGAAGGCCTTCTTTCAGCAAAGCCTGTGCAGTCCAGACCTTGTGATGTCCAGCAGGAAGCAGGATGAGACCTGCCTTGGTAACTTACCACCACTCCTTGAGGAACAGCCTTTCAGCTCAGCAAAAGTAACACTTACCTGGAATATGATTGACATCTGTCGAGGTGTGTTCATGGCAAGCAGAAGGGAGAAAAGAAAGAGAAAGAAAGAGAAGAGAAAAAAAGCCATTAGAGATGCACACAGCAACTCAGCATCCTTGCATGGAAATCAATTTCATGCAAAACCAGAAGTAATTAGGTTTGTTTGAAGGCCACCCATCTGCATCCAAGCACGCCGCCATGCAAGGGAGGAGGCACTGGCTCCCTCTCCACTGTGCATGTAAAAGTGAATCCAGCACCATATCTGTCCGGAGAGAGAGTTCCTGGAATCAGATAGAACCAAGCCACATCAGTTCCTGCAAGAATATTAGTTAAAATATTCTATGTTTTTCACACACACAAATGCAAAAGAGAGAAACAAAAACCAACCTGCCTGCAGAAGGCTTCTATAGCACATAAATTCAAGCAAGTTTCCAGAAAAACAGAAATAACCTGCTCCCCTTTTATAAGGGGCCATGTGAATTTATGACCAGGTGTAAGACAAACAACATAGTCCCAAAGTTTAGAAGAGAGCCCAATCCTTTTCATTCTTTCTGCTCACCATCTTCTAAAAAACATCCTTCATTGCAGACAGTAGTAGAAGTGGGGGAGAAGGAAGTGTGCCAGAACTCTGCACATATTGTCTTTCTCAAGACACTAAATTCAGAAAAGGTGTCATTTGGTACTTTTTCTCTCTGTGGTATAAGACCACTTTTCAGAATCAATCACATAAATTTCAAAATAAATAAGTCATTTAAAAAGGAAGGAGCAAGACTATGTAATTCATAGTATTTCTAACAGAGAAGGCATATATTTGAACGTACTGTCTGTTTTGGGCAGAGCCCACCAATTCCAAAGAAAGTACTTTAACCAAATGCTTCTCATAACTTTTTTAGCATCCCATGTTTATTCTTCCTCTGAATAAGCTACATTTATCATAATACCAAGAGGGAGGATCCCATGAAATCTCATAGGATTAGATTACTATTTTCCTTACAAGGAAGCCCCCCCCCAAAAAAAAAAACTTGCTTGTGGAAACAGAGAGGCCAGGTCCATAGAAGTCCATAGACAACATTCTCCCCTGGAAGCTTGTACCCTTGTCCAGGAGTTGGGCATTGGTGGAGTTACCACCCTTTGCAGTAAGGCTTCAAAGAAATACAGTAATGATTTGGACTACAGATCCCAGACTACTTTTGCCACAAAAGGAGAAGTAGTCTGGGATCCAGGAGCATGACATACTGAGTGCACTGGCTTCACACTAAGGTCTAAGGCTATATTCTCCTTCTCCCAGTGTGCCCTCCAATTTCCATCAGTATTCCACCTTCCTGTCCAAACCCACTGTGTTCCTGTGAAACTGGTGCCACTTGTTCTCCTCAGACACTTGCCATTCAGTGGTGAGTGATTCCCGTGCATGCTGCTTCCTGCTTATCACTTTTTAATGGCTCCAAAACCATTTGAGGAAAAGTCTCTGTGGAACATCATCCATGTATCAAGCTGTCCTTTCCTAAGGAGGTGACAACCCAAATAAAACAATGCACAAAGAGGGGAGGGACTGTTGCATCAATTCATTTAAATTCCATAGCTTTTACTAAACACATATGGCAGATCTGATGTGGATTACTTGCTGCCTTTCCTCTTTTAGCCCATAATTGCATCTAAGAACCAGGGTCTAGGCAGGCCTAAGGACACTAAGCATTGAAAGTTTACCTGAAAGTAATTACTTTTAGGTAGGAAAAGAAAACAAGTGTCAGGTAGCAATGCATGCACTGAGGATGGAAAGCAAAAGAAGGTGATAGCAGGGGCAGAAGGGAGGAGGAGACCCTTAAACACCACTCCAGGATATGAACATGATGACAAAGAATTTACAAGTCCACTGCTAGGAGCAGTCTTAAGCTGATGTGCTGCTTGGGGAAATATCAGTGGCAGTTAGAGATGATCACGTATCTCAGAAGAGGTAGAAGTGATTACCATAAGGTACTGCAAATGTTTCTGATAATCCAGCATCTACTTGAAATGCTATCCTAAGCAGGTAAAAAGTCCTTGACCCATGTTGTCCCCTGAGCCTCCCTGCACACCTGACAATGGAGCAGGCACTGCTGCAGTCCAGGGTACCAATGGGGGCCTGGAACAGCAGGAAGCTTCACCGGGGTGTCTGTGCTCCAGCAGGAAATCTGTGGGGTGGTTGGGAAATAAAAACTATCAGCAGATAGAAAGGGCAAAGGAAAGAGCTGGCCACAGGTTAGCAAGGGATAAACACACTAAGCAAGTAAGAGAAGAGGCAGTGGGCTGTAACTGATACACTGCTTGAAATAATATTTACTTAACTGTGTGAGAATTAAACAGGTCATGAAGGTGTTAACAAGGGAAATGATGACGTGCTAAAAGCTAACAAGCATCTCTAAAATTTAGTTTCTCATTGGCAAGTAACAGCAAAGGGATTTCTTTTTAGCTGTCTTTTTTTTGTGCCAATGTCCCTAAGAGCAGGCATGCCCCATCCTGACTGATTTGACTCTTAGGGGTTTTTTTTGTACCTTTTTTTTTAAAGTTTCCACCCAAAAAGATTTCTGTATACACTAGTTGCAGCAGTGAAGTCACTGTTTGCATCTCTGTGACACTTCCACAGTACTTACCTACATGGCAGCCCAGGTCATTAGTGTAACTTCCCGTACTAAATGCAGGAGTTCCTTGTATTGCAGACACCCCCCCATGTGGTATCTGCTGGCAAATGCTGATTTCCAAATGGTGAAACTACTTGCTTTTTAGTTTAAAACAACAAGAGAAAGCACTGCTTTCTTTGCAAAGACAAAAAAAATACACAGAGCCAGTCAGTTGTCACAAAAGACCCTACAATAAATACCACTGTGGCATACAAGTGAAACTACTATGCAAGTCACAGACTCACAAAGCACAAAATACTCTGTGTTAGAAGTGACCCACAGGGATCACCAGATCCAACTCCTGGCCCTGCACAGCACCATGCCCAAGAACCACACCATGTGCCGGAGAGCTTTGTCCACATGCTCCTTGAGGTCTGTCAGGCTTGGTGTTGCTCCCTGGGGAGCCTGTTCCAGTGCCAAATCAATTTTTTTCACCTGGGTGAAAAAAAAAACCGTTTTTTAATATTAAATATAAGTCCCCATAGGAAACACGACCACACTTTTGCAGTGTGGAATGTTATTCCACTTTGGTTCACAATTAAAACTCTGGTTGCATATATTGACAAAAGCGACCCACCATACCTTATGGCTGGTGGCTCTACAATTAGGAGACATCTAATGCCTCAAGAAAGGTAAATGACAGAGATGGCATATAGCTAGTGTGACCAGATTTGGGGACCTGAGATGACTCCCCTTCAGACCCTGCCATCCGAGATATTCTTTCAAATTCTCTTGATGTTTTTCTGTTTTGTTTACAATAGGACTGTTTAAAACATGTCCCCATTCTCTCCCTCTTCCATTAGCACTACCTTCCTCCACCTACACAGACCTCCTCCCTGCCACAGGGACTGAGGAGGCAGAGCATTCCAATGAAAGAAGGAGCATGCAGAACTCATAGCCAACAAAAAAATTCAGTGACCATGGGACTGTAGATGGAGGTTTCTCCACTTCCTTCAGCTCAGAGCAGTTCAAACACAGAAAGGTCTGCCTCTTCACGTAAGACAGGGCAGAGCTTGCTTTATCCTATACACAAGAGTCCATTTATTGCTCCTTCGTAAAGGGCTGAGCCGCAAGCCAGCAGTGTTTGCTTTTGTTCTTTGATTATAATAGCTGTGTTGAAAGAGGGATCAGCAGGGCTGCTGCCTTTGTCTGGTGCAGCCCCAGCCATCTATCTGGGTGGGGTGGAGGATGAAGGGGAGCAGGGAGAACAAAGCAAAATGTTATTATAGCTCAGATCATTTCCATGCCTGTACAGGCAACATCTGAGGTGTTTTTCACTCTAGCGTTTTTAACACAAAGTTTAGCAAAAAAGGGAAGGTATCGTGACTGCACACTTCTCTCTCCAGCTGGAAGACAAGGACTATACAAACTTTTGAAGTACAAACTTTTGAAGGCACAAGCCCTACCAATACTCATCACCCTGACTTGAAGAGACCTACTTTCACTTCCATCTCTGAAATCCGTTCAATCTTGTCCCCTGCTTTGATGTGCTGTGGACACCTGTCTTCTGGCAGCTGAACTGTGAGCTATTAACTGAATTCACTAGTCACAAAAAACCTGGCAGACAGAAGCATCCTAGGTTAAGTGGAAATAAGCACCTAGAAGTGAATGGCACTAAAGTTCTCCAGCATCACTCTTCAGCATTCTCCTATTACTCTCACTCTGAACAGCAGCATACAGAGAGGACTGGGGAGCAGGCAGAAACTGGAGAGAGAAGGAGGGCAAAAGCCATAAAATTTGAGAGGTATTTTTGTCATAGGAGACCCACTCCCAAATGAGAGGAATTCCAGCTTTTAGACACAAAAATTACCATACTCTGAAGATTATTCAGATATTGACACCTAAAATAGCTTTTCTAAAGTTAGATTTGGCTCTTATCATTCTGCAAATACACAAATGGATATGGGTAGAATCTCTCTGACAGAAGCATGACTGGTTGAGAACTCAGGCACTTAGTTTGACATATTATATATATACACACACATATATATGTATGTGCGTGTATATATATATATATATATATATATATATATATATATATATATATATATATATATATATATATATATATATATATATATATATATATATATGTATATGTATATATAAACATAAACCATTCAGACCATAGATTGATGCATTTATGGCAATCAGTGAAATGATTCAAAAGATGTGTGATAAGCCAGCCTGAACTCCTCAAGTGTGGTAGTAAGAGATGTCACCCAGTGACTCAAAACTGGGTGATTACCACCTAAGTGAGCTCTGATGGAACAGTTTAACAATATGAAAAGCTGCATTTTGATTCAGCTGGAAACACCTCAAAATGGCAAAAGCAAATTCCTCACTAAAATGATACTTCATCAAACAGAGTGTTAATTTCACATGCTGATTTGGCAAGTCTCATTTGGTCTCATTCTATCCTAATCTGGTCTGTTAAGGAACAGATAAACACATGGTCCTACTTCAGACGTCCTACAGACTCTTCTTCTTTCTCTTCAGTACACAGTGGTTCAAAACCATCAGCGAGGGTTGCAGCAACTCCAAAACAAATAGCATCTCCATTGTATAAACACCTTATAACAACAATCTGCTTGGGTAAAGATGGGCTCAGTAATGAGATCAGCTTCAAGCATTAGCACATCCCTGGATACAGTGCTCACACTGGACACAGACACTTTGAACACTGTTGTATGTATGGTTAACAAAAGCTAAAATCTTGGTTCCATTGAATCCATAAAGGACTTGAAAATTACTTTAAGAGTGTCATGATTTTCATCCTTCGTGTTTGCTTAATATCTTCTGTTTTACACTGGTAGTAGGATGCATCCCTGGTATCCTTCCATGGGATTAATTCGCTAAATATTTAAGTTGCTAAATGTTTAGGATACTGAAACAAATCCAAGACCACTCCAGCCCATGATGTCTGTCACTGAGCAACACACTGGGATCATGAAGAACTTCACAGTACTAGCAGGTGTAGGCCTTATTGTCTCACTCCAGAAGAATAGGACCCTGTAATTTGTGTTAATGGAGTGTTGAACACTTCTGATTTTATTCAGTAGAGATAAGTGGTGACACATACACAAACAAGTTCATTACAATCAATTACATTTCTCTGTATTCTTTGTCCTATGGGATCTCTTAGGCTGCCAGCCTCTTGGGAATAGTATTCACTTGATACATTGCATAGAATTGCATACATTTGTGGTACTGTGCCTTTGCACAGCTAATACTTGGGATCCCAAAGCACTTATTAGCTGTGAATATAGGACTCATTCATCCAGTACTGAAAAGCAGCCAGCTCTGAAGTGAAAGAGACAGATGTTTAACAGCTTATAGGAACACCATACAGCAGTTTAGCATGTCAGAATTAGAACAACAAGAATTACTTAAAGAGGCAGAATGAAACTTCGCTGATTCTACTAAAAGTGCTGTGTGATTTTAAAGCACTCATGATTTAAACGAGGTGAAGAGATTTGATTTCAAAACTTATCTGGTTTCAAATCATATCTGAATTACAGTGATTTGAGGCCACCAATCCTTTTCTCCATACTGTGCACGTTAATGTTGTGGGCAGCCTCCCCTCTGCAGCCTCCCCTCAGTGCTTTTGAAGGTGATGTACTTGGACATAGGTCAGTCGACCTCACATTTGACAGGTCAAAGTACAAGTGAAGGTGAAGTCCAAGTACATCACCTTCTAAAGCACAGGAAATTTGAGTGGAGCCTTTACCTACTAAGCAAAATGGAGACTTTACCTTAGGGGGCCAAGCTTTTTCCTCTCCGGGAACCAAAATACTCAGGCAGAGTGTGTGCTCAAGCTAGCTGGGGAGACATTTGCAAACCACTATGGTTTTGCTACTGTTACGTGGCCATATAGAAAAGGGCTTTCATATCAACATGGTATAGATTGATTAAGTATACTTGCTGCTTTCAGAAACTAATGCACAGAGTTACTTGGCTCCAGTAAGAAAAAAAAATATTGAAAAACAAATTCCTAATAATCCCTCTAATTAACTCTGTGTCATTACTATTCTTAGAAAAAGTTGCTTGCTGATTTCACAGCTTTCAGTGACAGTACCATCCTCTCCCACGCATCCTAGCAAATACACTCACGTGTATTCCTCAGGGCTCAGGCTACATTGCTGGGGGAAAGTCAATAGTAGACCACTACTAGCAAAAATCCAACTGGAATTTAATTACTCAGTGCCCTCCAAACAATCTGTTGATCTTTACTTAAGCTGCCTAGTGCCCGAGCACTCCAGGAGGAAACTTCTCTATGTTTCATCCTAGGTGTTTGGGCACTGGACAAAAGAGAGGATTTGCTCCCTGCTATTTTGCACAACACCCTCATGCATCTACATTCAGCCAGTTATGTTCCCAGTCTTATGGGATCACAAAGATATAAAACTATATAACTTCTGAAGGGCAGATGCAAGCAGAAAAAAAAGTGTCCTTCATATTCACCATAGAAAGAATGAGAAGAAACTTATGATGATGAAAGAGAAGTTCTGGCTTAATGTCAGAAAAAATTGGTAGGAGCAGGGTAGTGAGGCTCTGGACTATTTTGGCCACTGAGAGCTTGCCAAAAGCATTGAAGACTATTAAGAAAAGACTAGACAAGTATTTCTCATTAATTTTTCAGATTCACCTGAGCTTGTCTTGTAAAGAGTAGTTGGCCCTTGTGACCTTTTCAATCCCATTTTCTATGACTTTATTATTCTAATTCCAAAGACACTCTATCCAGACAATTCCATCAGTAACAACTCCCAGGCATCCTAAGCCAGCAGCTTCACTAATGGAGCAGGGCAGACACCAAAGTCAAGCCTCTTACAGCAGCAATGCACAGGAACTCAGCAAAGAGTCAAAGGAACCAAGAAAAATCACACTACCATTATCAACAGCTTCCAGCAATGAGACTGGTAGAGGTTGTTGCATCATGATCAAAATGCTGATCATTCCTTGATGGACTTCTCCCTCCTTGAACTTGTCAGGTCTATTCTGAAACATGTGAAACTGGTTTTCTTTGTTTATTTAAAACCTGCAACTGGGCATCCCCAAACTGTTGCTTTATAAAATACATGAATAAGCACTTTGTATTCAGCATCTCCATAGCACTCCTGATTATAAATATCTACCTTCACCTCCTGCTTTAGCCACTTCTTTTCTAAATTGAAAAGTGCTGGCCCATCAACATCCTCTGCAGATGGCAGCTGTACTTCACCTGTAGTGAAAAGGCACCAATGTTACCTACATGTCATATATTTTACCTATACACTAGTATATTTTAGCACAGGTCTAAACCCATTAAAAGTCCTTCCCTCTCCTAAGTACCAATATGAACAAAACTCCAATGAGAACAAAGTTATTATTCTCATCAGAAACAAGTTTATGAGTAAGAAATGCAGACTGTGTTTGGACAAATCAGACTAAGATCACCCTACTGCTCCAGCAGTCCTTGTACCTCACCAGAGCCTGGTGCAGATCCAGGCTCCTCCTTCTTTCTCTTAGCAGTATCATGCCTGCAGTCCTATAAAGAGCATTTGATCTGCCTTAAAATCACTTTTAATGCTTGGGCCAAGAACAAGCTATAGCCCCTGTGTGCAGAGAACAAAGTACATTACAGAACAACATGGACGTTCTTGATGGCATGTGCCCAGGTTAGGCACACACACCACACTGTCTCCTCCACAAGCACCACCATTTGTCCTTCAATGTTCCATGCAAACAGCAAAAGTCACCATGTGGTTCATTGTGCTACATGTTGGAAATCACAAAGATTTTCCACCTAAGTGGCCACTCACAGGGAAAAAAAAAAAGGACTAAATGACTTTCCTGCCTTTAGCTACAATATTTGTAAGGCATTCGTATATTAGGAACAGTGGCATGGTCACATACAAAGTTGTTTTTCAATTTTCTTAGGTAAAGAGAGGAAGATGATTTCTCTTTACTTCCCAGCTTGGATGAAACAAGAACCTATGACCTTCTAAAAGCATACAGGCATACTTCTATGTCACACTTCTATATCATTACCTAGGCATCTCTGTATGTGCTCCACTCTTCCATCTCTGTATCCACACTTATGGCTGGAAACTCCTATTCTCATTCAGATTTCCATTCATGGTGAAAAGCGTCACACTGTTTGAAAAGCCTTTCAAAAACTATTTGCAACATCCCCATGGGCAGTTGCTTCCTCATGTTTTAATTACAATTGAAACTATCTTCCCATTACAAGTCAAATTTTCTCTTGACTTTAACAAGAACTAAATCAATTAATGTGACATTCAGGGGCCACATCATGTCATAGCAATACTTATTCTTGTAAGCTCGAGGTGACACACAGGAGATCTTAGGGACACAGGAGTCAGTTTCTCTCCAATGGTCTTCTTGTTTCAATCGATTTAGGCATCAGGAAAAGATGGCAACTGGATGGCTGCCCCTAAATGAAATACCCTCCCTGTCAGGAATGCCTTCCCTGGATTCACCATCATAGCTACTTCTTCTCTGACCTCTCAGATCCAGCAAAGGCAATTCTGCTAGGAGGTTAGCAGGACAAAGACAACCAAGAGCCTGATGATGCTGATGCACAACAGTGGAGTTTGCTAAGATGACCACCATGAAAATTAACTTAATTTTAAGTAGCCTTGTAAACATACATGAAAAATTGAACTAGCCATATGACCCAAGAAACTAAAACTAGTTTCATTGCTGACAATCTGCAATCTGCTCAAAGCACTGAAACCAGGCCCATGGTGTTTCACCATTGTCCACATCACCTGCAAGGCTGACACAGAGACTGAAACTGAGGCATTGCCCACCATATCCCACAAGAAAGGATGTCTCCTGCTGTTGAGGAAGAGCCTGCACACATGCTAAGGATTTTCGTCTTTGTCCTGTTCTCAAAACATCACCATGACAGCTACAAAAGGCATTTACTACTGCCAAATCCATTGTAAATTGTGCTGCCTCTTTTCCTTTTTTATCATCTAAAAAATGACAGATGGAAATGAACTTTGGCCATATTTCCTATGACATATACATCAATGAGAATATCCAATAAATAGTAACACAAAGAACAAAAAAAGGAGTTGACCCAAGGAGATTTGGGGGGGGGGGGGATTATAAGTAAGCAGAGAAAGGTTTGTTAAGCCTATGAAATGGCCCAAGTTATAATCTATTTTCTGTACCCAGTCTTGGAATTAATAAAACAAATCCCTTGATACGTCTGACAGAGTTATTAGAGAGTGTTAATATTCCTCTCAGAGCAATCTGAAAAGGTAGAGCTGGAGGCACAGAATGCTGTGACTAGTCTAGTCAAGCAAGGGTGGACAAAGAAGGGGATCCCTTCTTCAAACCCACCTGACTCTCACTGTCAACACTGCTTATTCCTGCCCAGCCTACTCTACCAAGTGTTAGAAGCTGTAGAAGAAAAGGCAAAGCTACACAGAGGAAAACTCCCCAACCCCAGTTTTCAATCTGACATGAGGCAGGAAGAGAGACAGACACTGTGCCACTGATTGAGCCTTGGGATGCCTGAGCCCTTCCCTGCTCACAGCAGGCTGGGGGGTCAGGCCATAGAAGGGAGAACATCCTGTATCTCTGGTCTCAGAGGACAGCCTGAGCTCTGAAGGAGCAGCAGCTCATGCAGGCTTGCAGGGCAAGGAATCTTCATTTACCTGGTTACACCTGGTATTTACCAGTGCCATATGCAAACACTCTTTGTGCTGCATCACAGCATCCCAAGGCCCAAATGCCATATTACATCCATCTGCAAGACCTCCCAGAAAAATCAAGAGGTGACTTTTTCTGCATTTTCTCCAGCAGGCTTTGTCCAGGCTTTGCTATTGTATTGTCAGTATCATGGAACCTCTTTGTTGGAAGGTCTAAGTAAATTATTAGCATTTCACCACCAAATCCAGATCATTTAATATTATACACGTCACCAGCATTCCTCAGAATATACATCTGTTCTTGAAAAACTGAGCAAGGCAGTGGGATAAAACTCCTACTTTATTTCTCAATACTGATTATAGCTAATGAAGAATAAAATCTAGGTTTGTTACAGGATTTAGACAGCATTAATTTGGAATTCAGTTCTGTATTGAGTGCCTTGCAGAAAATAGCATATTCAAGGAGTTAGTGAACTCAACCAGACCATGTCTGTTCTGTTGACCTTGTACTTGGGGCTTCAGAAGCCCACACATCAGCAGCAGCAGTCACTGCAAGAGCTTGCTGGAGTTCCCTTTGCCATGGGATGTTACAACAGAAATAAAACCCTAACTCATCAGGAAAAGATAAGTGATTCCATTTGCTACACAAAATAAAAGGTACTACAGCATGGGAAGAAGAAGGAAAATCCATTCAAGGTGGATGATATCCAAGGTGCATTTGATGGAGCATGAAAGCAGGACTCCAAGCCTCTGAAGTGACAAAAAAATTACTTACTATCCATATTCTTCTTTTTATTGTATCTTATTACAATCTCTATTTTATTACACCATTTGGTTTTAAGCCTTTTTATTTAGATCCAGAAAAATCCCTGCACACTATCTCAGACACAGCTGCTTCCCAGCACTAAAGGAGAGACTCATCAAAAAAGGCAGGCACAGTTCTGGTCAGCCACTTGGTGCCATCAGGTGCTAAGATTTGTGCTTCAGTAGGTCTCTTCACCAAGGAACTACTCACAATCTCCTGTTTTAGACACTCATCTCCCTGAATTGCTTAAAACCATTGTCTTGAAATTTACTTGCTGTCTATAATGCACTAAGCATGCCTCTGGATCTGGTGTAAGTATCAATTATTGATTTGCTCACTCCAATTCCAATTAGGATGGAGTTCCAATGTGCCTGAAAAATGAGAACTCAATTTATTCCACTATAAAAATATATAGTGCACGCTCCTCCAATGTACAAAAATCATCCTAAATACAGCAATGAGTAATCAGAAGAAATGCATCTTCTTTTCCTCTCCTTTCTACACTTACATATAATTTTTAGAGTATGTGTTAATGGGTTTTATATTCCATGTTATTGCTGTATTTGCTGCTACAATATATATATTTAAATAAAACAGAAGTCATCAGGAGGTTCTATTGGAAGCATTTGCCTTGTTTATTGTTGAAAGGCGCTGCTTGGAAAAGAGTAACTGCTGACTTCACTAAATGTGAAACATAATGACAGGAAACAGCTGCATTCTGCATCTTTCAAAATGCTAAATTTTCTTGTGTGATTGTCTAAATGTAGACCTGCAGCCTAGAGCAGAATCTATGCAGATGCAGGCCCAAGTGCATAATCACAGGACCTCATACCCACTGAATTCAGCAGATGTCTCTCTTCATTGAATGGACTAGGCCCAGGCCCCTAAAATTAACAGCATTCAAACACAGGAAAAAAATGTTTGTTTTTTCTTTTGATTAATGTGTTAACATAATACACATAAGCTCATATCCAGAAAAACAGAAAACAGAGAGGGTGTAGGAAAAAGGTGTACATCTTTTTGGTACTGAAAAAAATAATGGTTTAAAATCTCTACTCTTTTTAAATCTGTGGAAAAGAGTGCATGAAATAAATAGCTTCCATGCTCATTATCTCAGATTTTTTTATAAAAAAGACACTGCTGAACAGTATGAAGCCTCCAAGCCACCACTTCAAATCCACTGTAAGTCAATAAAGATTCAAAGTTATTCCCAGCTAGCAGTCTTTCCATAACCTAAGTGGAAACACAGGAATAGACTCCTCAATTCATCTGCTGGGTCATTTCTGAATCCAGAAAATCCACCATCAATAACTGACTTCCAACAGTACACAAATGTGTTGAGCACTGTCTCAACTGTGAGGGCACAACCCCCCTTCCCACCAAGAAGAGTGCCAAACACAGTGTCAGACACTAGCACTGATACCTCAGCTGGGTCTCAAGCACAAAAAGAATGCAATTTAGTCTCTTATTCCTAAATGCCATCCCTTTGCAGAAAATTTCCACCAGATGCTTGTTACATGAGTAAAAGCCAGTACCTCTCCTCCAGGAACTGGTATTACTCACCAGCCAGGATGCAGCTCTATGTGCTCATGCACTAAAATAATGGAAAAGGAAAGTCTTACAATCTGCAGCATACATCAGGCTATTCCAGAGTGTCTGTACTTCCATGTCTGATGAGGTCAAAGAGAGCCACAGCCCCTTTTTATTCCCTGAGCAATTCAGGGTTTGTAACTGCAGCATGAACCAGGGAAAGCCATTTAGCTTGCTCTGATTATATCTTAAAGAGCCTCATTCACTGCCAGGTGAGTAATCAGTCCCACACTTAAAGAACTAATAAAAACTTCCTTCACTAGGAAAACACTGCCCTGAAATAAAACAATAGCAATTAGGGAAAAGAGATGCAGTTCATCTTTAGATTTCAGTGATCGTCATAAGTTGCTGAGGAATTTGGAAGAGGGATAGTACCTTCTTTTCTATGCCTTCTAATTACTAAAAGGGTAATATCTCTTCTCTCCTCTTCAGGAATATGTCAGTAAGGATCCCACTAGAAATTGCTGGAAAGCAGTAGCCTTCCAGGATGGTAGGAGAAATTATTTTACCTGCATCAAGGAGTGATTGTAGGACAGTATTCCTGAAATGGCATCTGACCAAGCTGAGTTTTCAAAGAAATAACGAAATTAAAAATTTTGATTATTCTGTATTGTCACCTCACAACATGATGTAGAAACAGGTACTAACATGGCCTTTTGAGTTCACAGAATTACAAAGTAGTTGAGGTTTGAAGGGACACTCATGACCATCAATTCTGACTGCCCAACTCCCCTAGGTCAAAGTAGACCAAATTGCTCAGGACTTTAACTAGTCAGGCTTTTACTGTGTTCAAACATGGAAGACCTTGCAACATCTGGTGAAGTGAGCCTGGATATGCAAAACAGGACATACATTTAAAGAGAGCTGATAAATTCTGGTACACATTCATATAAAATGGAAGAAGGAAGGAGGAGTGGAGGGCATTTAGACATCTAGACAAGTATGACAATCCAAACACTGTCATTTGGTAAAAGATGAGCAGGTAAATCATTGCCTTGTACCACCTAACCCTGGATATTAGGCAGCATACATAGGGAAGTAATAAAAAACTCCACAGTTGCAAAAATAGGCCAATAGAAACCTACCACATGCAGTACATAGAGAAGCAGATGAAGCACTTGCTATCTTCCCTTGTAACAAGTCGGTCATGGAATATTTGTATTAGGAAAATGTACAGAAGGAGATTTATAAGCACTTTTTTCAGCAGCCACCAGCTGCTGGTTATCAAAAGTCTGGTGAGAAAGCCTGCCAGCTTGGAGGTATAGAGCAACAGGATTAATATTTGATCCAGATACTGATGACTTTCCAGTGAGAGAACAATTGAGTGCATCTTCCTGGCTGCTTATGTCATGTTGCATTTTAAGGACATTTTGCTTATCAGCCATGCCACAACCACAACAGAACCCTATAAAAGAAGCAGAAACACTGCGTAGACCAGCCCTGAGTACTTTCTAATCCAGGATATTATTGTAGCTTCATCTCCTTCCCAGAGCACAGCACTCACCACTGCAGACAGCTCAAGTGTCTATCTGTGCCTTACAGTGATATTGCCCTGTTTCTATTGCCCATGCAGTAGTCATGGCCATTGTCACTGCAGTGAGGACAATAAGGAATATTCTTTTTCTCCAGGATTAGCCATAAGAATTTGAGGTAAAAACATGCGATCCCATTGTTTTATGGTGCCTAGAATATATTGAATATATTACCTTGGTCATGTTCTAGAAGGCCACAGGTGAACTCTAACAAATAGCATCAGTTCTGCACACCATCATTTGAGAAGCACCAATTCCTTCTCAACAGCGTAATACAACTTAAACCCTAGAGAAAAAGTAGCTATCCAAGAGGGGATATTGCCTATCAGCCATAATGTCCATGAACTTCAATAGCTTGTTATGAGTGAAAGAGAAACTGTTGTAGCTTCTATCTGCCAGGGAAGCGGATCACTATTCTACTCCAAATGCTGAACCCCTTAAAGTAACATGAAAAGTAAGGTAAAAAAAAAAAAAAGTAGGCCTTATATGACGAACACTGAGGTCAACAGGATCACTCCAAGGTATATCCCACAGACTTAAGCTTGGTGAGGTCAAAGACCCACTTCACTAGTCTGTACCTCACACAGAAGACAGTACATGTGCATCTGCTGGGTTCGTTCAGACCCACAAGAGGGAAACAACCTCCCTTATTATTTGGCATAATGGAGCATGAGCAAAAGCCACTTCTTCACTCCTACATAGTCTCTTGAATGACTCACAAAGAAAGCAACACCCACTTCTATTGGGGCACGCTTTCTTAGGAGTGACACCCTGAAAAAGAAGGGGGGAAAGATATAAAAGATTAAACTGGTCAAGTAGCTACAGCCATACTGAATTTACAAAAGAGGGTGAGTCTGTTTCCAAGATTTATTCACTAAACTCTGAAAGTACTCCTAATCACCACTGAAAATGTTCAGGTGAATAATGTGTGTGGGCTGTATTATCAGGGAAGAAGACAACTCTTATCCACCAATATCTCACTGAACTTCAGGTTGGAAAGAAAGTTAAATCTATTGACCTGAGAATTGCATTCACTGCAATTCAATGATAAAATGCAAAACCCTAGAAAGGACAAGTTGGGCTTTTGGATATTTCAGAACATTCAGTCCAGTTCTGAATTACAGCTATGAAGTCTCAAGTGAGCATTAGCAGTGCTTTCTCACTAGATTTTACTCTTCACAGTCTTTCTCCATACCAGTATGGAAAGACATTTTCCATTGTCTCAAATGCAACAACCACCTTCTAACTGACTTCAGACCCCCAGCAGTGCACAGCCTCATGGCATATACAGTATCACTGGTTTGCTGGATACTGGCCAACTAATGTCTATTTCTGTCAAGGTCTGAGGCAGGACCTTTGCAATCATCTTAGAAAATACAGGACTTGGCTCCACTACCAATGATGATCAAGACCGCCTTGGTGCTGCTGTGTCAGCCCATGAGTGACATCAGCCCTGGCTGTTTTCTGTCTGCTATAGTTTCCACGTGAGTCTTTGCTTTCCTGTCTGCTACACTAGGCACTGAATGAAGCCACCTCATTTGGGAGCAGGAGGCCAGAGCTTGTCTCCAACAGGACCTTCAAAAACTGCTCCAGCAGATGGAGCTTTTACCTTGTATCTTGCAATTTACAGTTTTGTGGAAAATGACAAGTCAGGCATCTGCTCTTTTCTGAAATTCCACACAAAAGAGAAACCTGTTGCGTTCATCCCCTGTAATGATTAATCCTGGAAAATACACAACTCTTAAAACTGGCAGGGCTTTGAATCCAGAGAGGTCAGGAGGAGTCAGTTCAGACAGATGGCCTTGGAGATAAGAGAGATGAGTATTTTCTCAGAAATTAGTTTTGTTTGAGTGCATTAGCAATGTTCCATTATCTAGTTCTCTATCCTAAGGCCTGGAGGGAAATGAAAGAAGGTCACATCACCTTTCCATCATCCTATTAAAAGAAAGGGAGATCCAAAGTTCCTAAATCTCTTCTAATTTCATTTATGAGGAATGTGTAGGCCAAATAGGATCCATACTGACATCTAAAGACCTAGAAGATTTCACTCCTCAAAGCCAAGAGCAGAGGAATAAGAAAAAAAAAAAAAGACTGTTGTAGGAAAAAGAAGATTCATGCATCACTGCATTCTTCTTTTATTTGGCAAGATTCTTGGAACACATTTGTCACAGGCTAGGAAGGTGTGAAGAGTGTGTCTCTAGTATCAGGGGGCAAATTCCAGCAAGGGAATCAGGTGTCAAAAGGATGGAGATTTAAATTATGTTCATGGAAAAGATCCTCAAAGATGTGGACACTTGACCCAGCTGAAGATAAATACTAGAATGCAAACATGGAAGTGCAGCTTTCCCTTCCAACTGAGTGTCTTGAAAGTTGATCAGTTTTCCATGCTTGGACAGCTTTCCTGCTACAATCACACAGCAGGACTGGGTTTTCCCTTGCTGACTCACTCTCTTTCTCTCCAGTTGCAAATCCCAGCCCCCAGCTTTCCCTCAGAAAGACAGTTTTGCCTCCCAGTGCCAGTATGCAAAAGCCAGCCTGGCCAGTCGCAGCCAGGAGGCTCTTCCCCTGCTAGCCATGATCATCTTGACAGTTCTGCTTTCTCCCCACATCATCCATCATCTCTCTCACTGCACCTCCCCATCCTGGAAGCAGCCTCCTCCATCTACCACTTTAGGGTTGGGGGCAAGAACAACAATGATCAATGCCAAAGTCAGAGCACATACTCCTTCCTTCCTTCTCCCACTAGATTGATAAGGCAAACAGAGCCAGGGTCAAGTCTGGATGGGACAATTAGGCCGGAGGAAAAGCTGTGAAAAGCAGCAGAACCATAAGCTGCTCATACAAAAAATCAGCTCATACTTCTGCTCTGAGAAAGGAACAGCTGGAGTGTTGATGTTTAGGTGTGATTTGGCTTAGAAAAGACTGCTAGAAAGATTTAAGGAAAAGATCCACATAGTCACAGGTCTGCACATCACTTTCCAAGCATCCATCATGGAGATAATAGCTGTACAAATACATCTGAGTCTGGACTGGCCACTTGCTTCTGTGTGCGTATCTTGGGATCCAGTTTGACAGCGCTACCAACAAATGTCACTCCTGATCTTGGGATTGCCCATTTGTTTAGATCTGTTTCCTTCTGGCCTAGTTCTGATGATGAGTTTTATTGCAGACATAAAGGAATTCCACTGATGTGGTTCTTCACAGCACCAACAATTAATTTGTTGTGCATTGCACTAAAATAATTCATACATGCTTACAGCTTCAAACAATTTAATTTAAACAGCTTCCACAATAAATGCCAGTCAGAATTGTTAGTTACCCTGAACAGAAGAGTCCTACTCATACTCCTGTATGCTATGCAGTAAAATGGAGTACTGCTGGAGGACACCATGGTTAAATGCAGTTTATCACAATTACATAGAAAATAAGAGAGCACTTTTGGGCTAAAGAGCATCTAGTCATGTTTCCTCATTATGTTATTGTTTCCAACATAAGCACAATGTCATCATGCCCCATCTGCCACCATCTACATTCCACACTGAACTTGCTGCTCACTTGGGCAACTGTTCTTTGCAAGGCAACTTTGTTTTCAAGGGTAACATTAGAAATGGGGCATACTGGAACCATTTTTAGTGTCTAAAGAAGAGATTTTTGGGCAACAAACACAGAAAAAAGAACTCTTAAAAAATTTAAGCTGCTCAAAGTGAGTAAAGCTAATAAAAGAAAAGGTCTTTTCAGGAATCCATTTTTCCATAGGACTTTGTCTCTGCTCCTGTCTTGGACAGGTGTACCCTTTGCTAGGTAAAAACCTGGGTGGCAAAGCTCCAAGAGTGGGAGTCAATGGAGTTATATCCAGATGGTAGCCGGTGACAAGTGGGGTTCACCAAGCTCTGTATTGGGACAAGTTGTGTTAAGTATTTTTATCAATGATCTGGATGAGGGGATCAAGTGCAGCCTTACTTTGCAGAAGACACCGAGTTTGGTGGGAGTGTTGATCTGCTGGAGGGCAGGAAGGATCTCTGCAGGGGAATCTGGATGGGGTGGATTGATGGGCTGAGGCCAATGGTATGAGGTTTAACAAGGCCAAGTCTCGGGTCCTGCATCTGCATCTCAACAACTCCATTTCCTCACTGCAGGCTGGGGGAAGAGTGACTGGAAAGCAGCCCAGAGGAAAAGGACCTGGGGGTGCTGGTCAACAGCAGCTGAACATGAGCCAGCATGTGCTCAGGTGGCCAACAAGTTCAGCAGCATCCCGGCCTCTCTCAGCAATAGTGTGGCCAGCAGGAGCAGGGCAGTGACTGTTCCCCTGTACTGGGCACTCTTGAGGCCACGACTCAAGTCCTATGTTCAGGTCTGGGACACTAACTACAACAAAGACATTGAGGTACTGGAGCATGTCCAGAGAACAGAGCTGCTGAAGGTCTGGAGAGTAAGTCTTTGGAGAAGCAGCTGAGGAAGCTGGGGGAGAGAAAAAGCCTGTAGAAGAGGAAGCTCAGGTGAGACCTTATCCCTCTCTACTATTACCTGAAAGTAGATTTGGCCTAGGGGAGAATTGGCCTCTTCTCTCAAGTAACAATTGATAGGATGAGAAGATAGAGTCTCAAGCTGTGCCAGGGGACATTCAGGTTGGATATTAGGAAAAATTTTCTTTACAGAAAGAGTTTTCAGTGCCAAGCACTGAAACAGGCTGCCAAGGAAAGTGAAAGAGTCACCATCACTTGAGGTAGATGTAGCACTTAGTGGCAGGTTAGTGGTTGGACTTGATGATCGTGGATGTCTTTTCCAACCTAAATGAGTCTATGAAAATAACCAACAAAACAAAGAAGTCAAATTGAAAACTCTTCTTTCTTCATCACATATGAACAACCTTCTATACAATCAGTTCTGCTCAGCTGGAAGTTCAGCACAACAGAGTCCTGCCTTCAGTGGTTCATTGGAGCCACTCCAGTCTGGAACAAAGTTTTTCAGTGAAACTTACTGTTTCTATGGACAATGAAGGCTGGACAGAAACAGAAGGTTATACGAGAGCCTAACCTTTGCAGGTTTGAAGAAATTCAAAGGGAGGGGAAATGTAAAGCCATACTTTCTCCTATCACCTTCCATCCAAGGGTATGTTCAGTCACGTATTCAAATATTTGAAATTAGTCTTACATTTTGGTATTTTAAATGAAATTATAAACCCTTTCTCTACTGGAAACATTTAGAGGAACTGGATCCTGTCTTGAAAAGTTGTATCGGAGCACACATAAACCACAGACAGGCAAAAGCCATCTAAAATTTTTATTGCTACAAGTCTATTTTTCCTTATTTCTAATTTGAAAAAAACACTAAACAGGGGAATCCATAAAGCATAGCCCAAGCAGTGCTGCCTACTGGCACGAGGTACAGAACAAGCTGGTTCAAGATGGTTTCAGCGGGCCAAGTTATGAGACAACAGCCCCAAAGGCAGAACTCCTTGTTTATGGACAATCCAATCCACCAAAAAGAATAAAAAGAGTTGAAATTCTTTGAATTTCAACTGAAATTTTACAAGAATCCCTAAAATCCAATGCTCTGGTTTTAGCTTCACATTCAATGTATACCACAGTATTTTGTGGGTTTTCTAGCACACTTGGATAAAACTAGATAAACTACTACATCGTTTAATACTTAGGATTTAGCATTCTGGACTCCAATTTCACCTCAGGCAGCTTCTGACTTGATACCCTTCAATAATTCTCATTCTGCTTGCCTCTCAGTTTTGCCATCAGTAAAATGGAGATAGCATGCATTCCACAGTGTGGTAGAGTGATGTGAAGGCTGACTGATTTATCAGTAGTTGTGAGAAGCTTAGGAATACTCTGATGAAATGTGCCACATGTATGCACAATTTATTATTAACCTGACAGCGTTTTAGCTCTTTTATTTTCCTGCCTTGCACACAATTCAAGTGCAGGATGCCTGAAGCACATTTGAATGGATGCCATGTGGCATTTTGATTGCAGCAGGTACTACCATTTAATTCTGAAATTCACAACTTTAAGATCATATTTAAGCAGGATTTTTGCAATTAATTTTCCTTCTCCACTCACTTTCAAAAGAAGAACATTTGATTGGTCTTGGTTTCAATTCAGTATCAGATCATTAAAATTATTAAAGGCAAATGCAGGCAAGGAAAGAATCTCATGGAAGAATGTGATCTTTGGGCCAAATCTTTAGAGGTGAAAAAGGACAGAAATAAATACAATATGAAGGTAAAATAATCAAAACTGCTATTTTGAATTCCAGATCAGTCACAAGGCTTCAAGGTGCCTGAATCATTTTTCATAATGGGACTTAAAAGTAACTTGACAAGATCAACAAATCTAAGTAGATTTGTGTTTAGTTCTTAGTTAAGGACATCTTCCATCAGATGAATGAAAACTTTGCTTGAATAAAGAGTAGTTGGTATATGAAGTTAATTTTGAGTATTGTTTATGGGACCAGATGTACAAGAAAACATTTTATATAATGATCCTTACATTTGATATTTTCACTACAGAACAGCTCATTGATGACACAGTATCTGCAAGTTAAAATAATTCACATGCCCATATTGCAGCAGAGCTGTGCAGAAGGAAAAAACAGCTGGGCAACTGTAAGGATAGAAACTAAAGAAGATGTAACCTACATTTTGTTTGACTCCCAGACCTGAAAAGGGGCTTAAATTGTTTTAGTCAGCTTTCCAACAACAACATTTTGTCAATTAACTAGGAGGAAACTTAAGCAATTTCAGCTCTGGAAGAAAACTAGTGGAGACTGTTACAAATGCCCCAAAATAGCACGATATAGATTCATAGATTTTTAAGACCAGAGGGAGCACTAAACAGACCTACAATATAGCAGTGACCTCCACTCTAAGTGGTAGCAAGGCTATAATTAAACACCACTGACAAATGAGTTCTGAAATCACAGCCAATTGTTCTCCCGGGATAGAGGATCTGTTACTTAGTGCTTCAGTTTAGCTATCTTTTGCCTCAGGCAAACTGGGAGTCACCACACTGGCAGCAGCAATGACAGGGAAAACATCCCAGAGCTCAAGAATGACTGTCACGCCATGCTGGTGCAGATCCCAAGTGATTTTCATAGGCAGAGCCTTGCTTATCCAGCCCAAATTTCAGCTTGGGCTAGCTGCATTTCAGAGAACACTTCTTGCACAAAGAGATATTTGTTAAGCTCTTCTTTGGGAATGCCTGCTGCCCAGTCCTTAGGTCTGGCTGCATTGTAAACTACTTAGGTTGAACCAACATGCTAAAAAGCTAAAAAACAATCTGCTGACAATCTCAGGCTCTCACATCAGCAGCTGTGGTGCTTCATTAATATACTCAGCTTTGCTGCCATCACTGTCACTGTTGAGAGACTGCACTGTTCAGTGATACATACTAGAAGTCAAATGGGAAAGAGCCCACTAGAGTCCCTTCCACTCATAATTATTCCTCGAGCCTTTCTTTTAGTGGAGCTCTTGACAGACAGAGGTACCTATGGAGCTGTCACTTCCAACAAACTGAAAGGATAACAGTGCTTCACACCACTCTTCTCTCCTGGGAGGCTTCAAAGGGCACCAATCTGGTCATTGCTGTATTTGTGCTCCAGGCTCCACTTGCTGTCTGCAGGCTGGAAATCTGTTCTCCTCTCTGATTAAGTTTAACCTATGCTTATGTCTCCTTTTGCCTGCTCTTCTGAACCTAACAGTTCCCACAGGAGCATGGTGGGGTTGAATCCATGGGTTTCCATTAGTTCCATTTGGTCACTGTGGGAGTACATGCCCCTTCCTTAAAACACTTCAACACTTTTGTGATATATTGCAGTTCATCAGTAGTAGATCCATATTTGGGCTAATCATGTTGGTAAATTTTAAAATAAGCTACATTGTTATGTGTAATAGACACAGAGTATTTTTTAAAAAATCAGGATTCAGAAATTCTGCAAATTAAAAACACATTGCTTTTTTCTGCAGATTGTCATCCAAATCAGTTGGGTTTTTTTCTTTTCCTAAATATTTTGATCTGAATGAAACCACCATTTTTCACAAGGAAAACATTTTCAGTCTGTCTGATTCTGATGTGTCTTAGCTGGTCAAAATGAAACTTCACATGTCTTTCAATCAAACATTCCACACCATAGGGCAGGCAAACACCAGACTGCACTAAAGATACATTTCTGTGTCAGATGCAAAGCAGAGATCATGTGTATAAGGTATATAAGCCTCATGTCTGTTCAAAACCAACAGGCTTTGGAATTTGTTGTAGATGTGTTCATTGATGCAGCTGAGACACAACTGAGCATTTCAGCTTAAGTAATGAAGGAAAAGAAAATGTAGGAGGAGGCAGCCAGCAAGCGAAATTACAAATTGATCACTTGAGCCCTACTTGTTTTTTTCAGTGAAGAAAAAAAAGTCAGATCTCCAACAACACAGTGCCCACTAGAGGAACTCTGAAGAAAGAGGATTTTGCCATTTTCTGCAGCATCCGATGTTTACTCAACAGGTCTTCTGCACAATAAACTTATAGTCATAACAATATCATCATATTTCAAGCTCTGGGATCACACAGCTACCAGTACCTAATCTGCCAAATTTTCAGCTAGAAATGCCTGCATGAGTTTTGCCCCACCTTTGACACTAATATAAACCTACCTCTAGCTCTGGTTATCCTGAGGGATATAGCAATGCTACTGCTTCACAATGGCAATAATATCCATCCATAATCTTTCATGTTCACTGATCTCCTGTTATCTTTCCTGAAGTCAAACTATGTGAATTACAAGGACCTACACAGATCTCCCATTATACCAGAGGTCTGGTAGGCATCATGCAGGGTAGTTGCTTTTGCACAGCCCCCTGCCTCCTACCACACCAAGTTCCAGAGCAGGTCTCAGAGAAGCCACAGAGCAAAAGGCAAAAGACAGAAGTGAAAATAGAGAAATTCTGGTTACTTTACCAGCTTTTTCCTTTAGGTAGTCCTAGACAAGAAATTTAATCACCTTTCCTCTGCACAAACTCCACCTTTTTCTTTTTCCCTTTATTTTTTTAATCAGCAATTTATTAAGGAATGACTCCACACACTTCTTCCTCATTTAAAAAAAGTCTTTGAGGAATATAAGAAATTTCAACCACATACAGAAAGATGCTTAAGGAGTTCAGCTGCAAACACAACTGATCCATGAAATTTGCAGATTACAACACTAGCCACTCTCTTCATGGCTAGCCATTCCTCAACTCTTGTTCCTGACCAGCCTCACTGGAGAAACGTGCCTTTAGTTCCAAGGATTTCTCCTACATTACCTTGAGGAGAAAGGTACTGAGAGGCTCTCCAACCCTGAAAGCCAGACTTGCAAGATGGATGCAGCAGGAATAACCAGAAAATCAAACACATGCCTCTGGAGACACACCAAAGATTCGGAAATCTCAGGCAGTGTCATTTTTCTCAAGTACTAAGGCAACAAACCACAAAGAAATGAAAATCCACCCAAGAGACTACAGAGGCCAAGAAAGACTTCTAAATAAATGCAGCAGCCAAGCAAACTATGAAGCCTGCCAGCACTATTAGAGATTGAAGCCTGGTTTTAACCTCAAATTCCTGGTTTTAACCTCAAATTACAGCTCAGATTCCTGTATCTACCAAGGAACTGCTTCCTCCTTTTCTGATAAAGATCTCTTGTCAAATACTCAGAGCCAAATCCAATCCATTATATTCAATCAGGTTACTTAACTGGTCAAATTCCATGAGTAAGAAGAGGAGGATCACACCTCCGAACAAAATCCTCAGAGTCAAGTATACCTTTCCTCCTTGCCCTACATTGCAAACTGCAGACAAATATACCTGCTTTATCTAATAAGCAGTCAGAGCTTTGATGAGAGGTAACAGGAAAAGCAAGGTTTTTACACGCCCTTTCAGCGCCTTAGAACCACAAAACACTGGCCAGTTTTGTGCTAATTAAACACTCAGAAACAATCCAATGGGCTTTCTTTGCTATCCTGCTTTTTATGCATAGAGGAACAGAGGAAGGGCAAGCTATGCCATTCTGCTTGGGTGGCCTTTTGTGCTCTGTTTGCTTCCCCTGACAGCACAAGGTGGAGGTGAGTCTTGAGCAAGGAGGGCGAAAGGAGCAGGCTGAAACCAGCAGCCACAGCAGGGAGAGAGCCAATGCAGACAGGTAGGCAGAGGTGGGCCACAGTACAAGGAAAAGCATCTGATCAGCATCTGAGATTCACAGCAGAGGACATTTGGGGGAGGTCAGTGGAGCACATGGGTCAGATACACCAAAAAAAAAAAAAAAAGAAAAAAAAAAACTCTCTTTCTCCTATTGCTTGTATCAGCACCCTGCAGTGCAGCATCTGCTCCATGTCACCAACAGGGAAGACTGCTGCTCAGGCTCTGTCTTTACCAGCACAACTGCAGCCCAGCCTGGGAAAGGTCTGCCTACTCACAGTGTGACACTGCACAGAGTAGCAAGAAACTGGGAGATTTCTGTTAAAAAGAAAGATGAGGAGCACTCCTCAAAGATGGCCACTCAACAAAAAGAACCACCTTAATTTCTAACTGCATGTCCTAGCTAAAAAACTGACTATCAAACCAGGTCATTCTACTGGGTGTTCATGCATTATCATCATTTACTTGTCATGCTAAGATATTTATATGTCTCTATCACTGTCATACAGAAGCATATGGGATTCTTAACACCTGGAGTATAGGAAGCCCCACTGGCTACATATTTCAGATATAGAAACTGAGACACAGGGGGTAACCAGGTACATATCCTCTGCAAAGAAAGGTCAATTGATTCAGTCTTGAGTCCTTCAGTCTGCCAGCAAATCACTCCAGGGACGCAGAAAGACTGTAGCAGAAATGGAAATCAGCCTCTTAGGTGCCAACACTCTTATGACCAGACCATTCAGGTTCTGCTGCCCTGCTCCACTTCTTTCATGCGTTATACCTTGGTCTCTTTTCAGAATAATGAGGTGAACAAGCGTACATGCAGGCAGGGCCTGGAGAGCTGACACAGCATAACTGGCAAAGGTGTCAGTAGCACAGAATGTGAATCCAGTGTGCTCAGGTCTCAGCCCCATTTCACAGCAAACACATTCAAATACAAATGAGTTTTGCTTCAAGTAGATTCTGACATCCAGAGTCCTTCCTACCCCCCCACATCTACTTCTCTCAGCCCTTGGGCTGTTTTGCACCCAGTTGTCAGCTCCTGGACCTGTTTACGGATGGAGAAAGGGCAACTGCTTTGCTCTGCAGGGTGGGTTTACAATGGCAGTGAACCTGTCTGCAATGAAGGATTGTGCAAGAGACACACACATACACCAGAAGTCACATTGCTGTTTCTGGACAGCAATAACATGGCAGCTGTCTTGCTTTTCATAGGGAGAGAAAAAAGCTTTTCTGTCCATCAAGTTCAAAGTTGGTCAGCAAAGAAACAATTAAAATTAGAAGTGAAATTAGAAGGTAGCCAAGGACAGGTGGGCATTCTACCATTTCATCACAGGGATTACCACCTTCTCCTGCACCAGGGAGCACTCAGTGCTGATATTGATGTGCAGAGGCTCGTCTTCTTTGAGTAGTGACAGAGTTCACTGGACAGATGCGCTCCTCCTCCGATCCTCTCCCTGGAGCTTTGTGGCACCATTTCCAGCATCCTCAAGGTATCTGGGAGGATTATTGCTCTCCATTTTTCACCAAAACATAACAAAAATTACCTTGTGGCAAATGCCCTGCACACCTTCATACCAGAATAAGGATGAAAGCAACAGCTACAGCATGTGCTGTCTTGCTTGGGGCTGTATTTACTGCTGATTGACCTCCATGACAAGCTGCCTAGCTCAGCAGAAGCCTGTACAGTAATAATATATCAACTCTTCCCTCCACTTTTATTTTTTTATGGCAAAACCAAAGGAAAATAAACCTTCTTCAGAAATCAAGTTGGAAACCCCTACACTGGAAAGAGAAAATTCGGACTTTGCTCACCTTCACATAATTATTACTAGTTACTTTCATTTCAATGTTTACTTAGTAATGCCTAAAAATTCCAGTTTAGATCCAGGCTGTGCACACTTTGGGACAGAGCAGGAGCCAGCAGGTTGGTCTGTGGGCTCACAGAGAATGCTGGTATCCAAATTCCATATAGATTTAGTCCGCCAGAAGCTTGGTCATCACATTGTCTTTGCAAAAGCTAAGAACTCTTCTTTTATTCTATCAGGCAGGTAAAACCAAAATGGAGCAGCTACTATAAGCAGTGTATATGAGCTATGGTTTACACTTCTATACCATTTTATAAAAGAACATTTTCATCCTGAGGCTTTTTTTCCCCTGAGTTCACTCTTCTCCATGCCCACAAATTATAGTCACTCTTCACCAGTTCCACCTTACACCAAGCAGCAATCTCCTTTGTACCCAACCACCACCTGCCTCACTTTATCAGAGGAAATGTCCAAGCTTCACCTAACTGAGGGGTTTAACATTTCTTTTACCCAAGGTCTGTAGCTGACCTGCAATCCAGCAGAAAAGGTTTGTAGCCCCATAGTGATCTATAATACAAGAGAGGGAAACTACAAGAATATAGCTGTCAGCATATTCTGTAGCCTGTATTGCAGCCAGACTATTTGAATCAGTGGCATTCACCATACAGGGTCCTGCAATCAACCTGCAGCTCCCCTGCTTTTAAAGCAGAGGAGGCTACAAAACAAATCCAGCTAGCTCTGGGAAGGGTTTGCTTAGTCCACAATTAGTGAGTGAGGGGGGTCTTTGGCATCTTCTGTGAAAGAGAATGTAGGATCTAAATTCAAATCCTGTGGCTCCTGCTCAGTTTTAATATTTATCATTAAGAATAACAAATGGTGCCTAAACTCCACCTTGAAGTTTCAAAGTGCTTTATAAACATTAATACCTGAACACATCATCTTTCTCTGGTGCTCATCTGGCATTGCATAAAAAAAATGCAACCAAACTGGAAAAAATACTATAATTTTGAATACAACAAAACGAACTTAAACCAGGAAGAATGAGCAAGCAAAAGAGATGGGGAAAACTGACTTGCTGCAAAAATGAAGTATGGGCAAAGTTCTTACCAGCTTTCTGCCCAGTGACCAGTGCTGTGACATAAGAAGTGACATAAACCAGCAGATTTGCCCCTTGCAATATTTACTCCACAGACCTTGGAGACGATCAATTCTAGAGTTTTGCACTGGTGAGTGAAAATGTGGGCCCATCCAAAGCATGTGCCAGAACTGCCTGCTGTCCTCTAGAACAGCAGAGCACAAGACCAAATGGAGGGTCTGCAACTGTTTATTGCTGGTGAATTCAACAACCAATTTATATTCATCTATCAAGGAACATGCAAGTAGAAGCAAATATTATGGTCATGTTCATTTGTTTCTGATTACAAGATGTATGTAAATGTATATGCAAATTAAGTGAAAGCACCAGGCTCGTGGCAAAGTGCCAAACTGTTCTTTAGTGTTATGAAGATTGGGGTGGCTGGCAGGGAGATACAGTGACTGCAAGTGAGGCTGGGCAGTGCCTTCAGATACAGTCAAGGCTGGGCTGCTCTGAAGGGGCAGGAAGAGGATAAATCCTGCAGTAACTTGTCACTTTAAACGAAGCTGAGGGGCCATAGAAAAATCTGTTCCCGATGTAGTTAGAAGTGTGATAATTACAGAGCAATGGGCTCCTCTGTCATTCAGCAGGCAGCATCACCAGGAAATCTTGCTCTGTAATCAAGGGAAGAGCTGCAATCAAGCCCGTATTCAGCCTTCGTTTAGAAACAGCCCCTGCAGGCAACACAAAGGCTTCAGCATGGTGCTTTGTGAAGTTGGTGATCAACGTCTTGGTTTCTGCAACTACAAGCAGAGTTAATGCATTTCTAAGCACATCTTCTGTTCACCTTTCCTCAGAAAGTCCAGAAGGAGTCTTGGAAGAAGGGTGAGGGTTTAGGCCAAAATACACTTGTACAGTGTTGCATTCACACTGTCCACATTTGTGAGCTCACTCTCTACACAGCAGTGTCAGAGAAAGAGAAAATTCCTTGCAAACTGACAGCGTGGTCCTGAATGAGCAGATATGAATAACCCCATCTGGCTTCTACAGCACCTCAGCTTGCAAAATCTGCATGGGGAAGGTTTTTCGTGGTTTTTTCCCTCCAGAAATATGAATGTATCAAATGTGATGATCAAATTCTACAGGAACCCCATTCTCTTGGCAGCATCCTGATTCCACAGAGACTGATGAGGTTTATGAAAGTAAAGATGTCTCTGAGTTCAGCTTTCATGTCTAATGCCACCATTGCCCAGAAACATACAAATAGCTACTCAAATCAGCCATCCTTTGTACCCTACAGAGCTGTCAGATTCAGTGAACCAGTTTACTCCAGCTGCAATTAAAACTGTCTCACATTTTATTCAAAACAAACTTCCCAAAGTGCACATATTTCCACTCCCACTCTCCCACTGTATAAACTCAGACACAGAAACTGTACCTGCTCAGCTACCATCTGGACATGTGACTGCCATGATGTACACAATCCTACCAACTCTGGGTGCACATGAAGTGCCAACATTTTTTTTGCACACTGGGGGCACATTCTGGACAGGATTCACAGTTTCATCTCAGTAGGGAATGGTTGTTCTCTGTTGACATCCATCATAACTGGAACTGCACTTGGAGTTACAATAGCCTATAATACTGTAAATGGAGCTTCATTCCATCATAGTACAGAAACAGCAGCTTCCACTCTCTGTTGACTTCTTCTATCTCTGGCCACAAAATAAATGAGTTTGCTATGGTTTTACCATCTGCAGACATACGTATCAGTCAATAGCCAAGTAATGGCCTGGACACTGTCAAGAGAACTCATTATTAAAAAGGTACACATTACATTTAGCTGTTCAAACAGAACTTGTTATTGATCAGATCCATCAGTTCCCAGTACAAGAGGCAACTCTGATGATGAAATGAAAATATGCACATAGACTACAGATTAGTAAATACTGTAATGGAGTGAAGGTTGTCTCCCCAAAAAAGGAGTTGTTGATATCCAGTTGAGAGACCAATCTTTTTCAAATGTGAGACTGGGAATAAAACAACCATGTTACTTCTGCATATATCCAGAGGCGTGATAAACGTACAAAAACAAAAGGGAACAGTTCTGACAATAAACATTTCAGTCTCTTGGGGAAAAAAAGCAAACAAAGAAAATACAAGCTGTTTAATGGCCAATCAAGCCACAAGCAGGAAGAGCCTGTAACCAGTTCTGCCATTCCTGCCACATCCTACTGTTTATCAGTGAAGATTCTGCCACACTGGCAGAATTGAAAGACAACATCTTGTGCTTTTCAAAGTCAGACAAAAAGGTAGCTATACTTAATTTGCTTCCTGTTTTTTTTCTTGCCACTTTTCTTTGTGTGCTTGTTTCCACTTACTAAACATAAACAGCCTTTTCTTTTGGTTTTCCCACTCATCTGCACAGACACGGTAACATTTTTTTCAATGGCAGTATTTAACACACAGAAATCACCACTGCTACAGCATAAAGGAAGCAGAAAACAAGGCTGATTATAAAATTCTAACATAAACCAAATATACACCATTTAGTAATACATGAGAAAACAAGAAGAACCAAACAAGGTAATGACTGTGGAAATCTCTACATTTGATCCACTGGAAAAGTTCTCGGCACAGCATCTTCTCTGAGACTGAAAAGACCCCAGCTAACAGTGAGTTAAAAGTGTTTGCTTAAGAAGAACATTGTGACAAACTTCTTTGCTCACCCTTAACAGTAGGTTGGGCTGGAAACTGATGAATCACTATAGAAAACAAACAGCAATGGTGACTCACAGCTTCAAACAGTAACAATAGCATTGCTTTATCCATGGTGTCTACAACAAAAATATTCCTGGATCCATTAGAAGATGTATTTCAGATTGTTCCACCCACCCAGGAAATGCAGAAAGTCCAATCCCTGAGCCCTGGTTAGAGCTCTTAAAATCACCCCATAGGTACATGAAATTCCTGCTCACTTACAGTACTTTCTCAAGTGGTTCACTGAAAACCATACACTGTTGATGTCTTGGGCAGCTCCCCAAGGAGTCTGGATCCATTAGCCCAGCAGTAGACAGAGCCTTCCATCTTTATGTTTCAGGGTCCACACACCAGTGTGGCTCTTGCAATCTTCTGTCACCACAGCATTTAGACCTGAGGTGTGTTTGCTCCCTAAGTGTATGAGGATCAGGCTGGTGGCCCAGCTACTGAACTGCCTGGTCACACCCAGAATCCTGCCCAGTCCCATGTAACTCATGGCTCAAAAGTTCTGGCTCATTAATGGTTTGGACTAATCAGGTCAGAGCAAATAGCCAGGAAGAGTTCTGGGTTCAGCACTTCACAGGCTCACACATCCTGTCTAAGGCTAATGTATTCTTACTATATTATTTGGATATAAAGCCAAATTTTCTGTTATTATTAAAATCACCCTAAAATTAATGCACATATGGATGCTATGTTTATTTTCCAAACCTTTCCTTCCTATAAAAACATGTTTGCTTCTCCATCTAAATGCAGACTGTAAATGTGGAGCTGTAGGGCTTTTTACTTAGATAGCAACAGTATAAGGACTGTTTTCACCACATCTCACATTCTACAGGCTAAACTCTGGTTAATCTAGTTTCATTGCCAAAAGAAGTGAACAAACAGTAGTCGTGAAAATATATTATTGCAAATATTTCCATTTTGACAAAATTTCAGGTTGGGTTTTTTTTTTTTCCTTGAGATTGGACACTTCTTGTCCAGGTTTCATCTTTGGTTCAAGCTCAAACTGTGGTGTTTAAAGCCAAGTATCATAAATAATGTTGTGATGAGATTCTCAGATTCCCACAGGGATTTTCAGTTGACTTAAGTCTCCTGCACACATAAAATCAATTACCATCATATTGCTAAAGACCAAAGGAAAAATCTGAAATACACTTCATCAGGCAGTTGGCATGACTTAAAACTCTCAAATTCAAACTCAAAAAGAGAGTACCAAACAATGAGGAAACATTCAAAGCCCTCTTCTCTTTGCAATACTAAGATCAATTTTAAAAGCAATTTAAGCAATTTAATCAAGGATGCTAAAAAAATCAAGGTGCCATTCAGTGATTAGTATGCAAGCAATTGAGGGAAGCATGGGGCTTCCACAGGCTAGCAACAACTGACATCAAAAAAGTATACAATGTCCTGTCAATCAGTTATGTTAGTGAGATATATATATATATATCTCACTAACATATATATACACATATACATATATATATGGCTCCTGTTTGCTGACACTTCACTCAGTTTTCAGGGACTACTGAAAAAAGCCAACCATTTATTTTACCAACACTAACCTAAGGTACTTCTTAGGTTAGTGTTGGTAAAATAAATTGGTACATTTATTTACCAATTTATGTTCTCTACCCTTATTAATAAGTTGCTGATGAAATGAATGATGACGATGATGATGAAAATCTCTCCATACTACAAGTGCAGCATCCTTTCAGAAAGACACTTTGTTGCAGTTGCTCATACTCTTTATTTACTCCCATTTAATTACCTCTATTTGGAAAAAGAATGGTGGAACTTCAATTCCTTTGACAACAATCAGCAGGAATAAGAACTCTGTCATAGCTCTGCTAAACAACAAATTAACTCTTTGGATTGTGTAAAGGTCAATGAGAAGCAGGGAAGTATTCTCTTACCTTCAGAACACAGCTTGCCAGCATATCCAGTGGCTGAGCAGTCACAGTGTGGCTCGCCATCCAGAAGGAAGCAAGTGCCACCATTTTCACAGGGGTTTTCTGAACAAAGTCCTTCCATTTCCAGTCGGACCCCTTGACTGCCCAGGAGCTGCGGCTCAGAATTGCCATATTTAAGATCCAGGATAAATCCTTGAAATGGAGGCTCACTCAGAACACCATCAAGAGTCAAGGCAGCAGGACGGATGTCCAGTGGGACTCCCCCAATGAAGAGGTCACTGACGATGTTCATGTACTGGCGCTGTGGACGTACCTCCCCAGGCTTGGCCTCGCTGTCCAGCACCAGCACAGTCCGCAGGTGGTTGCGGCTGACCATCAGGAAGTGCCAGCTGCTGTCGTTCACCTGCTTGTCTGTGACCACTGTCGTCTCCGCACAGTCCACACTGAACTGCAGCTGGATGCGCCCATCAACCAGGGACACGCAGAGGAAGTCACAGACACCACCATCATCAAAATAGAGAAGCAGCCCAGCAGAGACATTGGTCTTGAACTGGAAGCTGAGTTCGCTCCTAGTGCTGGCATCCCAGCGGAGGTAGCGGGCCCACTGGTTGGGGATGCCCATGAACTCCAGACCCAAACAGAGACCCAGCAAGGAGCCCAGCAGCAAACTCACCTTCAAGGTGAAGTAGATAGAATGCAGAGTGAAGCCCATTGTTTCAAGAATCTGCTCTTCCCTAGGAGAAAAAAAGAAGCCACACTACTGGGAGGAGAACCCCAGCAGTCAACACTAAATGTTAAATCCAAAAGGAAGAGAAGAAGAGCAGAGGGAGTGACAGAGAACAGGAGAGTAAGTGGAAAGTGACCAAGAGGAAGTGTCACCTCCCAAGGAAAGACCTCAATTATCCTTAGGAACCAGAGGCTTTTATCTCAGAAGTACAGGGTACATGAAGTGACTTCTCCAGATGGTGTACTTCTCTGAAGGGCAAAATAACCTACAGTGATTTGTTTTGGTAGAACACAAAGGTGACACTGGTGTTCCAGGAGGAAGGAAAGGGAGAGCCAAAGCCCAAGCCTATATTTCTTGTTTTCTAGAAGTGGTGACAATATTGACGGAGATGGCAGTGAGATAGAAGAGAGAGTGAATTCATAAAGCACGTGAACTTCAAGAGGGCAAAAATAAAGTCAATCTTCATGATGCACTGGTGGATACCCAGCCCATAATTCACTGCTTGGCACTCACGGAGCTTGCAGGACCTGTGGGGTCAAGACAAAAAGAAAAAGGGGAAAGTTAATCTTATTACTCACCATATCTTTACTATGAAGCTTACTAACATCCTGTCCAATAAGTTATTTACATTTCTTGACACTCTGGACACTTCTCCAAGTTTGCAAGGCCTCAAAAGACCTTGCAAGGACATCTACATCCTTAAAACTAAGAGGCCAAAATAGAGAACTCACCAAGTCATCTGCACAAATAACAACAATGAGCAATATAAAAATACACCAAATTATTTAACTCCTTTGAGGGATGCAATCTCATTGACTTTACTGGGAAATTGTGCTGGAGCTTTCCCAGTAACAATTACCTCTCCATGAAAATGCTTAGGGCAAAGACCAGAGTTCCTTAGAATTTAAAAGCTGGTAAGAGCAAGAGACACCACTAACCAATCTTCCTATTCCATTGCTTACATTATGCTTCCTAGCATACCAGGGAAGGATTAGAGAATACAACCCTGCTGTCAGCCTGTCACACAATAGCTGCTTTTACTTTACATGTCTTGCATACTTCAGAGACTCTACCACGGACCTCTGCAACCTGGAAACGTGTTATGCAAATTATTTATGGCAACCTGCAGCTTAGATGATAGCAAACTTGTACCTTTGATGATAAAAACTGTCTAAGCACTCAACCACTTATGCTGGTCTAGTGGTTTGGCAAAAAGGCCAAATTCACCCCTAATTAAGAGCAAAGAATTCCAACTGCCTTCAATGAGTTACATCTGTTAACACCAGAATTCAAGTCACTTCTGCATACTTGCATGTGGGTGACTGTAAGCCTGGTGTAGGAGGATGTTTTAAGTGACAAGTAAAGGCAGTACAAAGCAAGGTACATTCTTTGAAAATTCTACCCAAGAAGAAAGTAAGTTTTCTATTAACACAGGTGTTTTTTCACAAAGATGGGTTGGACACAAGAACAGCTCTGGGAATGGCTAACATCAGCATTGACACAAAGCAGGAAAGGAGATGATGAGAATCAAGGCCTTCAGCCTCACAGAAATTATCATAAACACAGCTTCCACAAACTGGAACACAAATATTGTGGGGCAGTATTTGCTTGGGAAAAGTGTTTTGTGCTGTGAACCATGAGAGTTGCTCACAGTAGATGCCTTGCAACCCCATCGTCCATCTTGCTCTGAAGGAGAAGGCACACAGACACTGCACAAGTGGGCAGTGCTGGAAAGCTTCTGTTTGATAAGGATAGAGGTTGAGCTGGAGGAGAATCACTAGGAAACAGAGGGGAGACTTCACACAGTCACACCCTCACCTGCCCAGGGACCTGCAGAAGCCAAAAGTCTCCAGAGCCGTCAGTCTGACAAATTTAGCCAGCACAAAACACAAGTCACTTAGAAAACAAAAGGGATCAATTAAAAGAAAACACGCAAGTTGGAGAGAAATGTGAGCTTTCAGTGCCCAGTGGAAACCAGGCCTGTTCCCTGCAGCTGCATGTTAGCTAAACTGCTATAAACACAAATAAAATCAAGTCAAAACCAAAGGGAAGATAATTCCTTTTAATTGTTAACAGCTTGGCTGAGGAAAATGGAAGGTGGGAAAAGGAGGTGTTAGGAGAGGTGTAAAATGAACAAAGAATTAAACACAGAATCCAATCCCTCAATTCATTTGTCTTCCCAATAATCACAGCTGGGATTGTGATTGTTCAGGGGGTTGTGTTGACTAAGTTAAGTTCATGGGGGTTCTGGGGGGTTCTGAAAAATGGACTGGGAAAAAAATTATGTGGTGCTTTCTTCTCTGTGCTCCCTAGTGGATCCACTAAAATAACCCATGATTTATGGAGAAGAATAGAGTGAGAGAAAGGTAAGAGAGAAAGTGATGACCCAAGCCTTGAATTACTGATGAGATGGAAATAGGAACATCATAATGCGTGTAAATTAGCCAGTGATGTGTTTCCAGCAGCTCACAGCTTCCTGGACCATTTACTACCACCATGGCAAAATTCACTATTCCATCAGACAGCTCTGTGCTCAGCCTGAGCTGAGAAGGGTGACAAGCCCAGAATGGCAGCAACCATCCACAGAAACCCCAGTGCAGCAGGGCTCACACTCCACCTTTAGGCAGGGTAGATTGCACCATCTGCAACAAAAGCAGCCTCAGTCTTATACTCTTCTCTCCCTTTTTTAAAAGACCAACACTTTGATAAGCAGTGAAAGATGCTGCAAATCACAGCAGCAGGTGTGAACATTATAGATAACCACAGATGAGATGCCTAAGTCCACCCACAGTTCAAACTCCTGTCTGAAAAGCCTATCCATCTCTCCCAATCCCAGGATGCTGAAACCCTGTTTTACAGAGACAAATCCCAGCCTCTGTGGGTCACTTCAATCCTTGGGATATTTCAAAGGTACAATAATGGGAGTAGGCTACCTCTGTGGTACAAATTTCTGTAATGATACAAGTTCATTAGGGCAGGACAAAAGGCATAGCCAACAAGGGAAAGCAGGCAGAAATGGTTAAACAAGAATAGCAGTCTTGACTGAGGGAGCCAAGACAATTCTTTCTGTTTTGATCAAGAGAAGCCAAGGTAATACCTTTCGGGCTGTTTTGAAAGAAGACAGTGCCAGCTCTGTTTCAAAGAGGAAGACAATGCAAAACCCATGAAATACAGGTGTCATTGCTGGGTGCTTCATTGCCTTTTAGACACGACAGCTCAGATTTTGGGAAGGCTGCCCACACCCAGCCACTAGCAGGCAAGGGCCATCTGTGACTCCCCCAGAGCTCTGTCAGCGCACGTCAGTCCTGACTCACGGTGCTTCCCATTACTCCAGTTTCACATCTCACACAGTTAAGTCTGTGTGAGCAAATCCTACCACAGCAACAGGGTCTTCAAGAAGAGCTCAGAAGACCCTGTACCCTTTATAGCAGGAGGCAGGATCTCAATCCCAACCTTAAGAGAGTAGATCCTGACACACCAATTCTGTGTCACCCATTCCCATAATGATTCTCCAAGACATGCTGAGAATGAATAATTTTCTGCTCTTACCATTTTATTTTTAGCATAAATACTACCCTAGCAGCCTCATACAGCACACTGCTACCATAGCAATACATTACAGTTTGGGACAAAACCTACAGGATGCCCGAGTATTGTCTTACATATTTTATCTCTGAGAAATCTCATTGGCATGGCATGACCACATCCTGCAAAAAAGGGACTTCATGATGGACAGCAGCAAGCAAGTTATCTCCACTGCACTTCCAACAGCTATTTCTGCCTCCCTGGCCCACCTGAGAGCTGCAACAGTGAGGAACCTGCACACTGAGCAGACAGCTCAGCATCTCTCACATGCCAAACCCACTGCAGGAAACACCCACTGGCACCACTGAAACGTCGCACTCACAGGGCTGACAGAGCTGCACAAGCTCCCCGGCCAGGGAAGGGAGGCAGCCCCACGGCAGCGCCGAAGGCGAGTGCTGCCTAACCACTGCACACTTTCCCAAGCCTGACAGCAGCCTATTAATGCCAGGTCAGAGCCATCTGCTCAGCAACCCACGGAGGGGGTCTAGCCCTTGCTTTGAAGTGGCTCTCAACCACTTATCAGCTGTATGCGGAGAGTGAGTGACATTATCTAATTGCCAACTAATTTCCATAATTACTGACTGGCACACTCTCTATGCTGGGTTAATATCTTTGCAAATGTCTTGCAACGCACCTGCTTAGGAAAGGGGGTGAGAAGCTGTTGCTCTGCAGCTTATTTACCCAACAGCACAGAAAGGTTGCAGGAGATGGGTTTGTCACTCCCTGTCCTCCCTCCTTCACTACCTTCCTCTCTGGCTGCTAATTGCTTGGGGATGGACTTACTTGTATTTGAAAGTGTAATTTTCAGCAGAAAAAAGAACAGAGTTAGATTAATTCAAAGACAGGCTGGCTTCCCTTGCAAACCCCTGCCTCAGCAGCCCAGTGCAAGCCTCTGTAAGTCCTGTTATTCCACTTCAGGATGCTGGAAAAAATCCCACTGACACACTGATGGGAAAAGTTTACAGTCCACCAGTCAGATCCTCTTCCACAACCAGAACTATTCACTATGCCACAGTTTGAGCAGAAGGAAAAATATACATTGGTCACCTAAGATCCATGTATTTAATACCCCATGTAAACTCACTTTTGTCCTTTCCTTCACTCTAAAACAAGCAAAATCCAATTCTTTTCTTTATTCCCCAAGCCCTAATGAAGCAGCAGTTTTAGGAAGGAGTAAGCAGGATCCTAATTTGGCTCTGCATCCACATGTCTTCCCTCAATTGGTGCAAAGTACAGCAATTAAATCATTACAGCTCTATGACATATGCTGCTCAAAAGGATACAGTAAAATTTACCCTCAATAATTGATATTAAAAGTCCAGCTTACTAACAGAGAGAAATGGGGAATTCATAGTATTTATTCATTCATCCAGTTTGGAACAACAGGCTCCTTTTGGCTAATGCTTTGAAATCTTTCTGCCTGATCTATCCCCAGCTGAATTGTGGCAAAAGACAAACGGTCAAAGCATAAAAAAAAAATAACCCTTCCAATAAAAATGCAGATGTGAAAACTGAGTTGCTACAGTGGAACACAGAAATCTTCCCATCATACAACATCCTCAGCAAGGATGCATGCAGGGATGTTTACAGAGAACTGAGAGGGGACATGGAGGGTTTGAAATTCATGAGACTAGAGAAAACTGCAGGGGCTAATTTAGTTTTTAATTCCTCTAGCAGCATTTGCATCTCAGTAATAAATCTGGACACTGTCTTATACCCTTGCTGGGATGGAGAGGACTCTGGGGTGTGCCAGGGAAGCTGAGCTGAAAGAACTAGGATGAAGATAGAGACAGAGAGCTTCTATCATCTTTCAATTCTATGATTCTTTTACCAAGGGAGATTTCAGTGGCACTATACAGCTCAGAGGGGTCACAGGTAAGGCAAGATGGGCTCTGCTCAGAGAAGAGGCTGGAAGTGAGGTCAAAAACAGGGGCTTTGCTTAGCAAAGAGCTGAACACACCTAGGTTGTGCTGAACTTGGCAGAACTTCATGGGATGCAGCATTTACATAACTGGCTGGCTGGCTATAAAGAGAGAAACACTGATATTTCAGGCTTTATCTTGGATGTAGAGATATGTGCATATGAAGACCAGCATCTTAAAATTAGGGACTGAGGGTGACATGGAGCACCTGTTGACCTCTTCTGCATGGTTTTCAGGGATATATTACTGATGCCAGTCTCTCACATCACTGTGAAACCACTCATGCCTTTGCCCTACTCCAAGCCCAAGTAGAAAACGTATTCTTCTATGTTCTTTGGTACTTTGCACTACTGATATATCTTGCAAGCTTAACTTTTCCATTCTTGAAAACTGAGTTTGAGTTACTTAATTCTTATCTAAATTCACCATTGAGCTCCCTAGGAGACAGCTGCAAATAAACTGTATCAAGCAGAAAGCAAGAAAACAGAGGTACAGAGTAATAATTCAAGAGTGTCCTCTTAAAGTAAGAAAAAAATAGACTATAAAGCTAAATTAGTTTGTCTTTGCTTCCCTGTAGTGGATTAGTATATACACATGCATTCACCATCAATTGTAACCTGTAGGTAGATGGTTGATTGGTTTCCTGGTACCTGGGCATGTGATTTGCAGTCAGTTTAAGCCCACTGCCCTTCTCCCTGTTACGAGTTCTTCCCTGGGGAAGGCAAGAATAACTACTTATGATAAGGCTAACCTTGGAGCTTAGCTCCAGAAACACCATGTAACACCCAAACTAGGCACCTATGCATGGGAGAGCTGAACTCACCTGCACTAGCAAGTCATACCACTGAAATGCCACCAGCAGCCTCAGAAGGGATATGAGCAAACCAATAAAGTGCTTAGTTCAATAAACAGCATGAGACCATGGCAGCACAGCCCCACTTCTGACTTCTCAGATGGGAAAGTCATCCGACTGCTCAAAGTGTTACTGTTTTATCATAACCACCCTTCACGTTTTTACCTCCTGGGCCTATTTAAACAAACTTAACTCAGAACCAGAGCTCTACAAATCTATCCCGGAAAAAGAAGGGTTAAAAAAGACACAAGGGACATTGTGACTCCCTTCTTAAACACTCTCACCACCCCACAGAGGAGGCCATCTAGTCCATGAGAGTGACCTTTAACTAGCCTACCTAGCCCGGGCTCAGCATGAATGCAATTTACAGACCATTCCAGCTCTCCAGCTTTCTTAACACAAAGAAGAAAAATCAAAACCCAAGCACAATGGAAAAGAAAGAAAGAGAGAGGGAAAATAACCCTGCAGAGCAATCATGTCTGGGGCTGCTCTGATGGCTTTCTGTTCCCTTCCAGGACACAGAAATGACTCCCAGTGTGTTAATTACCCCCATTACCACAAACTCTCCACTAACAAGGAGCAGCTAAAAGGAAGCGTTGGCAGCAGCTGAGCAGCTATTGCTCTGTTCTGCCACGAAGGAGAAACCAGACTCCCTCATCTCTGAGCTGGTACTAACCAGGAGAGCAATTTCTGCAAAACGCAACAGCCTTTATTGTAATTCCCATGGCAGCTGCACTGGGAACACTGGCCTTGCCTCAATTCCACCATCGTGAAAAGAGAACAAAGAATACCTGCTTTTCTACAGACTTTGAAGCTCAACAGTTGGAGAGCTCTGAATCATTATCATTTATTTTACTCCTTCTGTAGATGGTCTGTCTCTATCCCCCGTGTCCTCTCCTTTCTGCCATCAAAAAGCTCGGACAGATCTGTAGCATTGTTTATTCTACCAGACCCTAATACACCAAATGCAGTCAGTAGCTATACACATCTCAGCAGGGAATGTTAGTAGGGAATTTGGTAGTATCACAGTGCATTATTAAGAAATGCAATGCTTCTTCCAGAAGTATAAAGTATTTTGTTTCAATACATGCATACATAGCATTTCCATTTTTGTTTAATAAAAATCAAGTCTTTTGAAAATGTGCTTAGTGTTACCAAAAACCAAAGTTTGAGCACGTCACTAATGCCTGAAAATAAGGCTGCTTCCAAGATTTTCCAAAGATTAACAGTCAGAACGGGCTTACTTTCCCCCCAAAATTATTTTATATTACAGACACAGGCCAGCATTGGATACTCCTCAAAGGGGACACACAACTGGAGTGTGGGGGGGAATCCTGACTTTGAAGAAAGAGGAAAAAAGTCACTGATCCACTGCTTTCTCAGTTACCTGATTTTAGAAAAAGATACAAAGCACAAAATCAACAACAAAATAAAACAAATGGCCAGCATATTAAGTAACCCTACTAATACATTGCTTTTTCTAGCTGTCTGTCTACCCATCTCCATCTTCCTTGCATATGCATTTTAAGTTCTTCAGGAGCAAGAACATTTTCTGTTCTGTCTGACAGAATCTAGCACCACATAGTCAAGAGCAGAGTTATGAGGCACTACACATGTACACATTAATAACTGTGATTTTATGTACTTGAGCTAGCACTAAAATGCCTTTATATTCCAGCTGATGTATAACACTTAAAAAAATGGGAAAATAAAAGCTTAAAAGAAGTATCAGAATGACTATAGTGAGAACAAAATTTTAACTCACTTTTTGTTTCACTTACAGATCACAGTCAAGTCACACTTTCTCAACATATTTTATACTCCTGGACCTATTTCCAGTAAGTCAGAGCAGTCTGCATGTTTTTAAATGTTGTGACAGTATATTATAAAGACAGGAGGCAGGTGCAATCAAATTTGTTACTGTACTAAAAACATAGCATGTAGGGGACACTGAATGTGGCCAGATTTCCCTGTCATTAGTATGGCCAGGAATTAATTTAGATCATTCTCTCAGTCTGCTGGCTCACGGGAAAATAAGCACCATCCACTTAAAAAGGAAATAAAGCACCCATGGACATCTTGAAATCTACAGTGGATTTTCCCATTATGTAACATGTTAGCACTCTCTCATAAGTGAACTCAGTTCTCTGAAGTTTCATTGCAACTTAGGAATCTCATGCAAAAATTTCTACTCACCTTCCCACAAAGCAAACACAAACACCTAAACATAGCACACAGATGTGAGAAGCTGTCCAGAGTGCAGGCAATGCCCTCAGTTCCTAAGCCCTTTAAGCAGCCAAACTTCCATTTATGGACCAAAGGCCTTTCAGGGAGCCCAGTTAAACACTGGAACTGAAGTGTGGCTGATCTGTAAGCACCCAGCTCTCAGTGCCTGATGCTGACCCACACAGGGAGCTGGTACTGGCACCCTGCTAAGTGCTCTACAAGTCTCAGCCACTGTGAGAGGATGTCTCTGCTTTCTGAACCACACTCCTCTCATACCACTAGCTCCAGAAACATGTTGCTTTTCGTGGGTGTACACATAACAGCAGGCTGGGAATCCCCTGCCATGGGAAATCAATGCATTCTTCCAGCTATCTGTTGTTTTCATCCTCTAATACACAAATTCCTGCCAAAATTCATTCCACCCCATCCCTCTCCCCACTTCTACCTCAGGGTAATTGGGTGAACATGATGAGAAGCTATGCATAGATAGGTTTTGCAGTTCTAGCATGCTGGGGAAATGGAAGTGGAAATCTTTGCCAACACAGACTTGTTGCAAAAATCTTTAAGTGTCACTGTCTTGGCTGGAAAAGGATAACAACTATCCTTGGCTGAGGATATTGAAAACTTTCCAGATCATCAAGGAAATTACTTGTAATTTTTCATGATAGGGGTCAGTTTCTAAACTGACCAGCAATTATGGCACAGATAAGAAATACACTAAACACACTCTACTTGCAAGGAGTCATTTCAGCCTGGCCTGTGCCTGCAGCACTACATGGTGATCTGTCAGAGTGCACCAAGCAATCCTCCACCGAACCCAGACTGCCTGCAGGCAAGGCTGGAATAACAAACCTGCCACTCTGCCACAGCAGTGGCCTCACAGCTAAGGACTACAACAGCGTTGTGAAGGCTACCTAGGCTCTACCTGAGGCCCTAGCCCCAGGGACCCTCAAAGCAGAAATACAATGCTTCTGGCACAATGTCTTTTGAAAGGAAGGCTGTTGAACAGGTAATCTTAGGAGTCCCGTGGGCCCAGACAGTGGGACAAGTCACACATAGAACAGAGTTCTCATTTTTGTTTTTTAATTCATTTACATCTTCCTGCCTTTCTGTGCTTAAAACTGGTTTGCCCTACAAATTTTCTCTCTAGCTGTCTTTTCCTCAGAAACTTCCTGCTCTGAAATGTAGAACCAAACATTAATATGTGGAAAACAAAAGGTTTTTTGCAAAATTCAAGTGTAAAAGATTCATCTGCCTATTTCAGTGGAACCACCTAATAAGGAAATTACATTTCCTGGAGTAAGCAACACAGAAGATGCCAAAAAGGCTGGGGATGGATGCATGTGGGAAAGCACAAGAGGAATCATCATAGAGAGTGACAGAGAGGCAGACACTAGCTAAAACGAGAAGTCCAGAGGCTGGACAGTCCTGGGCTTTCAAAAGTACTTGAGCATGACTGCAGAAAGGTGGAAGAGCAAAACTGCATTTTATTTTTAAAATAACTTGGATTAAACCACGAGGAAATAGTGTAACAGAGAATAACCCTTCAAACACCTGACAAACAGGCTAGGGGTACTGCACAGCACTCTTCTATCTTCTCTCTATATTAAAGCCCCAAATGCAGGAGTGTGCCAGAGCCACAGACCCAGGAAGCAAAGTCTGTCAGCCAGCTCAATACCTCAAGTGAGTTCAGGGAAAGAAAAAGCTAACTAGCAGCACTACAGAAATTAATGCCTTTAGAAATTAGTTCAAATTTTCTAATGGAGCATTTTAACACCACTGGAGGAGATGCATCCCTTTATTTAATCATTACTGGCTACATATTGATAAATCAATCACACTTGGTAGTTTTAGAGAGACTTAAAAAGGAAAAAAAAAAAATATATATATATATATATATTCCTGCAAATGTTCCTTTAAAAGTCAGATGGTATTTTAAAGAGCTTCCAGCCTTGGGACTCACAGTGCAGTGCCCTGGAAGACAATTGACATTCTGAGTGACTGGGCTGCGAATTCAAAATCCCAACTCAACCTGCTCAAGCCAGGATTCAAACTCACATACTTTAAAAATAGGAAAGAAAAAAAACTACAAAGAAGAAAAGAGAGAGCAAGGGAAATACCTAAATTCCTGCAACTCCCCAGACCAGAATTTCTAAGGTTACAGATGCAAGAGTGGCTCTGGGAATATCGCTATATGGTATTCCATAGCTGCATGGGACGTATTTTCTGCTTTGCCATGCTTAATATGACTCTCTCTATGGTTAGCAATACAGCTGACAAAGGATAATTGTTTGTTATGAAAGCCACTAGTGAAAATGAAAATAACATTTGTTATATTGAGGGGCTTTAATTGAGTTTTCTATTTTTAATTTAAAAATGAAACATTCTAATTTACCTGGCTTTGGATATAGTAACTTCCAGTCATTATTTGCAGTTTATTTTTATTTCTTCTGGGAAAGAAGTATAGAATAGGGAAGGAGTATAGAAGTGGGAAAACTGAGACTGCTATATAAATAGCTTCATTCCTAGCAACTGCATAACTTTTCATTTCAAATCAATTTTAAATGTATTACCCTCCCTCTCAACAAAAAAAAAATCTGAACATTCTGAATAATACATCCTTTCTGCTAACATTGTTTTCACAGTCTGAAAAGCCATTATTTTGACAAAAACATTATGAGCAGTTCTTGCTAACAGCACCCACTTTTTCCCTTTCATACCAAGCCCTGCACTCAGCTCACATGTTGGGGAACTTCTGCATAACTCTAGAGATAAGTGATGAGGCAGTGATGGGTCTCGCTCCTTTTTGGTCCCAATTTTCACCTCCTTTTTCCACATACAGGTTTTGCTAGCTGGTGGGAAACTGGAAGCCAGTGAGGGAAATGCTGCAAGATTAGCCCCAGTTTGTAAATTAAACACCACAAACCCTCACAGTGATTTTTCTGTGGTCCACTGGTAAGGCAAGCAAGGAAAGACAAAACAGTACAACTCCTCTCTATACCTAAGGAGACACTCTGCCTAGGATGTAGCTAAAACACGTGGGTAGAAAAAAACCCTCACTAGTGAGAGCACTCATTCCTGGGTAGACTGAGCACTCCAGTCTCCCACCCCACACCTGTCAAGAGTACAAAAATAAGTCTGGGAGAAATGGGGAAAAGCTTTTCTAATCAACACTTACATGGAAGATACCTGATGTGCTTGTAATAACCTGGCAGAACTTCTGCTTCCAAATTACATTGAGTTACTGAGATTTAGAAGTAACTAATGAAAATGATTACTTGATACCACGGGCAACAGATGGTTCCTGCAACCTGCCAGTTGCCAGATTCTAGGCCAAACCTCTCCCCCATGTAACTTTATCACACATGAATTTAACTCATTTTATCTATAGCACCTAGTTTTTAGCTGCCAATATTTTGCCACTCACTAGTAAGATTGATGCAATGAACTTCATGTTCTAGCAGTCAGAGTACATGCAAGAGTCAAAATAAAGAGGCTCATGACTTGTTTGGCCTTAGGCAAAGTGCTCTTTCAGGAGATATAGCTAGGACTACAGCAGCCACATTGTAAATTTTAATTAGTCATTGTGAAGTGCTCAAACCACTCAAAAGGCAAGCTAACAGAAGAGCAATCTATCTTCTTTTATGGCATTAAGAGACTGCTCTCAAATTAAGCAAGGGAAGATGTATCTATAAAACACAGCATATTTTCTTCCATCATTCCTCATGTTTCAGTGCCAAAGAGGCACAGGTTTACTCAGCAGGCAGGGAGAAAGACAGGGCAATGATGGGGGAGTGGGGAAGCCTTCATCTGCCTCAACTCCTGACCTACCTGCAGCTGCCCTCTCACTCCCCTGCAGCAGACAGCTTTGGCAGAGCAGAACAGCTCAGTCACAGAGAGCTGACATGGTCTGCACCTCCCTGGGGGCTGCCTTGCCCAGCCATACAGAACCTCCCTCCTGTGATACAACACAGCAAACCGGGGCACTCACCTTCCCCATTTAAATACCAACCAAATGAATCTGTACAATGGCTGCTCTGTGTTTTAAATGGGAATCATGGCCCACAGTCCATGTACTGCTCAGTCCAGGAGAACTGCAGCCCCTCTTTCCCCCCCCCCAAAATTCGCCAAGGCAGAACTCATCTCAGGGGCTCCAGAAACAGACAGTCAATCATGTGGGGGAAAATGGGTACGTTCAACTCCATTTTTGACCAGGTCATCTTAAACTATCTGAAAGGCTCAGAGGAAGAGAAAGACCTAAATCCATACAGGCTGCTTGTATGCAGCATTGCTCAGTGCTAAATATCTGCTAAGTACAACTATTTCGACTTGCTTCCTCCACTTTTCTGAGATTTTTAGAAGTCAAAAATTAAGCAAGTTAAAAAGACATTCATCTAACAGAAGAAAGTCCATCTATGCATTTAATTAAGATCTAAATGAAGGGAGGAATCTACAAAGTCTGTTTTGAAAAAATATGGCATTTTAGATTCACTTAATTATGAACATCATTTAAAAAATGAAAAGCTGCTTTCAAAGTAGCTGGTTTTCAAACATGTGCAATCTCCACTACAGCAAAAAGTAAAAGTGTCTCCATAGTTTACAGGAAAGGGAAGACATACATCACTGTAAGCTGCTTTTACAGAATCCCTAATGTAGGATTTCCTACAGAATTAAATGAAAAGGGAAGAGGATATGGAAAACCCATGAGTCCATGGGTCTTCTGATTACCTCACAAATACAGGCTAGAAGTAGTCACCTGTTAAAAAATACATGTCAATAAAGGTGTACAGTTACTCTGCAGCACTGAGCCAGTCTGTTGTCTTGGACTACAGCTCACTCTTGGCTTTCTGTCAGATGTCTCCCAAGAGAATCCTTTACAGCTTGGCTATAGCAAACACTGCTCGTCCAGGGCAACAGAATTAGACATTCAGAGTATATCTCCTAAAATATCTATTCCCAATAGCTTTTTCTGACTAGTGGGAGAGATTAAGATTGCAACTGTACCATCTACACCTGCCATTCACTACACAACTAGTTGATTTTAAGCCACAGGACTGCAGGCTGTTTCATGATGATGAAAATAAAGTCTGAGGTAACAATACCATAGAGGCAGGAATGCATGATTGAGCAGAGGAGGGAGGGAATGGTAGTGTTCAGTAGAATATTTGGTATTTAGGTAGGTAATGGCAATAAAGTCAGAAAAAATTATTTAAGCAGCACTGCTGGGGGAAAAAAAATAAAAGGACACCCCACTGATTCAGTTGATTTCACAGACTTCAAGAATAAACTTCCCTTAATCTTCACACTCATAATAGCTAAGAATCCCACAGGGACATTTTCCTCCTTAGACACTCATCCCCATCAGACTCTGCAACAGTAGGCTGAGAAAATTCTGCTGTTGAAGACAGGTGGTCTTTTTCCTAAGTCCAGCCACCCCACCCACTGCACATCCTCATTCAGTACTTTCACAATCAAAACACAAGACCCTGGACATTGAAATCAGCCTGTTGTACTGCAACTGTAATGTAACTTTGCATTAAGAGGTTCTAGTGTGTGCTCCTTCCTTTCCTCCTCCCCAGAATCTTCCTCCAGTGCCATCTCCTACTGCCCACTGTGGAATGGAAGTCTGCCTCCTGCTTAGTCACTTTACATCCCACTTTTCAACACCTAAAGACACATTCACACAGTTTTAGCCAAGCCATCCATCTCCTCTCCACTTCAGTCTTGGCTCTAACCCAAAACTGGAGGCCACATCCAGACCACTTCTCCAGAGCACTGTGGCTTTTACAGTACTCCCTGCCCTAGCCCTCTTCTCATGAGCTGAGGAGAGGGAGCCCTTCCATCTCTTCACATGGATACCACTTGGAGTCTGGGGAATGTTTTCCATGTTTCTAGGTGGGATCACCAGAACTGCATGAAGCCAAGAAGCTGTATCATACTGAACTGGGATATTGGTGGAGTTTATAGTGCAAAAAGAAAGCAAATTAATTTAAAAATAGGAGATGGTAAAAAAAGAAAACAAAACACCAAAGTACCCCAGCATACCACTCAGTTTACTCTGAAGTCCGTACTAACCTGGATTCTCTTCTGGTTCTTTTATAGCTTACATCTTGGAGGAGTGTTTTGCTTTGTGCATAACACTAAGCAATGTGATTAGAATTGATCCAGTGAGTCTCCTATCCTGCCCCAAGGGAACAATCACACTGGATTGTAAGGACAAAATTAAAGCACTTAATTTTGGACCAGAGATCCACAGGTGAAAAGCCATGCTCCCATCCTTGTACTAAACCTCCCAAAATATTTATCCATACTTACTGGATAATAACTCTTTGAGTACACATTTTCCACAGTTATCAAAACATTCACCAATCTGTTCAAGGTAATCATGTGAGGGTTTGGGGTTGAGGATTTTTTTTTCTATTTTTGGGTAAGAGATTAGGTGAATAAAAGATTTTTCTTTGACCACAAGCTTTCTTTAACTTGCCAAAGGGGAATGGAACTACATTCCACTAGCGAAAGAGATTTTCAGAAAAAAATACAAGGTGGGATATAAAAAAATGACAGTAGATTTGGGTATGTCAAAGCTGCAGCCTCTGTCAGAGAGCAGGATGGGGAAGGAATGCAAAGAATAGAACAGAATAATACAAGGCCTATAGTCTCCTGTAAAACAAGCATTTTTACTCATCACGTTATTAAACATTTTATTATTTCAGTGACTACAATAACCCTATTTCATGCTCCTGGGTTTGTGCTTTTCCATTATCAAAATCTGGCCAAAATACCAATGGCTCAGAAAATAAATTAGTTGATTCCCTTTTTTAAAAGCTGTGTTTGACTTTAATTACATTGATACTTGCTTGGGAAATCAGACTTCACTCTCAAGAGGGTAAAAAGGGGGAAAACTAAGGAAAAAAAACAGACACGGAGAGAAAGAAATAGAATAAGAATAGACAATGGTAAGTCAGATTAATAAAATTAAAAGTTTCTAACCCCCTATCTCTGAAATTTCAGTCAATGCCCCTACTTAGGAATTTGGGGAAATGAGCTTTTAAATTATTTGTTAAGTTTTCTTTTATCAGTCATCAATTCAGAAAATTCTGACATCTTCAAGCAGACATGGTTATCAATCATTAGAAAGTGCTTTTATCTGGAGCTGCTCATAAGAAACTGAAGACTTTCCAAGATGAGCTTAATGTAGAAGGATAGTACTTCAAGGAAGAGGAAAGAACCAACCATGGGAGAAGTCTGTTTATCTTTCTTTCCATGTGGGTTATACTTAAGACCGAAAAAAACAAAGCACTGCAGTCACAGTGAACAACCAGGGAAGATTCTGCAAAAATGGGTAAGATGTAGTTATAACACAGATTGCTCCATGGAAAATGCTTTTGCTTTTTTCACTTATTCCTTTCATCTTTTATGACTGAGTTTCTCAGTGACACAACACCATGGTGCTTGTCCAAGCTGTGTCCACAAGTGCCAAAATATTAGGCAGCTATTTCACAGCTGCTGATCAGCACTCAGCAGCATGGTCAAACCTTCATCTTTCATTCCTTTCTCACTCTCTTGCACTCCCATCTTCCTCTCCTTCCAGCCTTTCTTTCCTCCACTCTTACCCCTTCTCATTCCATTTTAATCAAGGTTCTTTCCTAATTAAAACAAACAAATATGTGGAAGCAATTAACGTCTTGAAGGAAGCAGATGGTGGAATAGTGCCATTTCGTTATTGCATTAAGCCTTAACTTGCTATCTCTTCAAACTTTGTGCACTTTAATTAAGCGCTGTTACAGGCAAGTTCAATGGGCTCTAGAGTAGAGTTTATCCAATTAGCTCCTGAAAAGCTGATGGTGCATGGTGGCAGGCTGAGCATGCTGTGCAGTGTGCAGCTGGGAGGGCAACTCCAGAGCCAGAAGGGACTAAGAACTTCCTTTACACATCCAGCAGGCAGGAAAGGGAATGAGAGAGAACCACATGTTGGTGATGGGACAGAAATGTAAACTAGCCCTGCCCTGCCATGTTCTGGTGGAAGTTTGCCAGTGCCCATGTCAAAGGACTCAATTACCATGAATTCTATGTGCACGTATTTTAATGGTGACTTTCAGTGTCTATGCCACCTTCCCAGAGACAAGGAAGAGATGAACTTGTCAGAAGAATTTTCTATAGCTTTCAGGCCTATTTACTGCCCTCTTATCTTCAGCATTAGCACCACTCCAATCTTTGGCTTCCTTTATACCCCCAGATACAATGGACTTATGAAGAAGTGGCAGTTAAAGATCTTAAGTCACCTAGTAAAATACACTCAGAAACAGAATGACTCTTTTTTCCCTTGCATTTCTGTTTGCAATCAGCCCAACACTGCTGAACAGAAGCTTTTGCAGCTAAAGTAAGAAGTGAAGAGCAGTTGTGGCATCCAGGTTCATCCTCTCACTCTGCTCCACAGACACATGCCAGAAACATGGACAGTCAAAAGATGCAGTGACCCAATCTACCTCCACCCTACCCCATTCTGGTTAATGATACATTTCTATTCAACACTGGAGACAAGTGTCTCCAAATCCTACTCCCAGATATTTAAGGAAAAACAGCCAGTGTAACTCAGATGGAAACAGCCTGATAGATCCCAAGCTTCCCTGCACACAAGTGTCTCAATTCTCTAACCCCATATAAGGATAAATATACATCTATTTTATACCTAGAATGCAAGACAGACAATTTTTGTGATTCCAGTGTCATACGGGGACCATGTGGAGGAAACATTTTCCTGTGTCTGTCAACCACAAAAATTACCTTTTTTGTATACCCAAGGTTGGAATATGACTTAAAGAGGATTCACAAATTACATAGACAAGAACCATCCCTGGAGGTCATCTAGTTTGAGAACTTCTCTGAATTAATTTCTGTTTGAAGCAGGGCAAAAAAAATCCACTCCTGTCCTAAAGATTTCTATTAATGGAGAGTTCATAACAACTCCTAGAACATTTTCAGGGCCTAATTATCATAGTTGTTAAAAATGGGCACTTGATTTCTAGTCCAAATTAATCTATTTCAGCTCCTAACCACCTGTTCATGTTATATGCTTTTACCTGCTCAAATGGAAAACCCTCTAGTGTAAAAGGCCCTCTTCTTCTTAGGATAAAAGACAATATGCAAGATTTGCTGAGGGGTAAGCCTCACATCATAGTGCCCTGGCACCTCTTCATTCATCAAAGATTCAAACTCAAATGAGGAAACCATCACATTATTAAGAAATGCAACCACAGCATGCTATAAATAATTTTTTTTCTTGCAGACCCTTTCTTTTACAGTTGTGCAATATACACTGCAAATGTATTTATTGAATATTTAATCATGCAAAATTCAAAGATTATGATCATCCAGTTCCCATCATAACCATGATGTAGCCCCAAAAACAGACATAGAATTTTGTGTTTTCCTGTGGATTTTATCTTAATTGTGGTTTAACACATCACATGGAAAATAGAGTTTATTAGCCCTATGGAAACAGAAATTCTCAATTTCCAAACTTTGGGTACTTAAACTGTTATATTATCACACTATGAGGTGGCATGCAAAAATAATAGGGCTATAGAATAAAGAACCACAGAATCATTTAGGTTGAAAAAGGGCTCCAAGATCACCGAGTTGAAGCATTGACTCAGCACTGCTAGGTCCACCACTAAACCATGTCCCTAAGTGCCACATCTACATCTCTTATAAATACCTCCAGGGATAGTGACTCAACCACTTCCCTGAACAGCCTGTTCCAACGCTTGACAACCCTTGCTGTAAAGAATTTCTTTCTAATATCTAAACTTCCCCTGGCACAACTTGAGGCCATTTCCTCTCATCCTCTCACTTGTTACTGGAGAGAAGAGGCTGACCCCTCCCTTGCTACAGCCTTCTTCCAGGTAGTTGTAAAGAGTGACAGGGTCTCCCCTGAGCCTCTTCTTCTCCAGGCTCCAGCTCCCTCAGCTGCTCCTCCTAAACCTGTGTTCCAGAATCTTCACTAGCCCTGCTGCCCTCCTCTGGACATGCTCTTGCACCCCAACATCTTTTCTGTTGCAAGGTGCCCAAAACTGGACATAGCACTTGAGGTGTGGCCTCATTAGAGGCAAGTACAGGCAGATGATCACTGCTCTAGTCTTGCTATCCACTGCCCCAGTCTTGTATCCTATTGCTGATCCAGGCCAGGATGCCATCTGCCTTCGTGGCCACCTAGGCACACCCTGGCTCATGTTCTACCAGCACCCCCAGGTCCTTTTCTGCCAAGTAGCTTTCAAATCACTCTTCTCCCAGCCTGTAGCACTATGTGGGGTTATTGTGAACCCAAGTGACCTGACACTTGGCCTTGTTGAACCTCATGCCATTGGCCTCAGCCCATCAATCCAGCCTGTCCAGATCCCGCTGCAGACCCTTCCTGCCCTCCATGAAATTAACATTCCTGCCCAACTTGTCATTTGCAGACTTACTGAGGGTGCACTCCATCCCCTCATCCAGATCATCAGTAAAGACAGTAAACTGGGCCCAGGACTGAGGCCTGGGGAACCTCACTAGTGACCTGGATCCACAAGCTGGATCCACCACCATTCACCAACGTACTGTGGGCCTGGCCATCCGGTGTTTTTACTCAAGGAAGAATACACCTATACAAGCCATGAGCAGCCAGCTTCTCCAGGAGACTGCTGGAGAAAATCTGCTCTAGGAAACACTGTCAAAGACTTTACTGAAGTCTAGACAGCCAAAATCCACAGCCTTCCCCTCATCCATGAAGCAGGTCACTTTGTCACAGAAGATCAGGTTGGTAAAGCAGGACTCTGCCTTTCCTAAATCCCTGCTGGCTGGGCCTGATCCCCTGGTTGTCCTGCACATGCCACATGATAACACTCAAAATTATCTGCTCCATAATCTTCCCTGGCACCAAGGTCAGGGTGAGAGGACTACAATTTCCCTGGATCCTCCTTCTGGCCTTCCTTGTAAATGGGCATCATGTTTGCCAACCTCCAGTCAACTGGAACTTCCCCAGTTAGCTAAGACTGCTTATAAAATGATGGAAAGCAGCCTGATAAGCACTTCAGCCAGCTCCTTTAGTACCCTTGGGCAGATCACTCCAGCCCCATAGACTTGTATGCGTATAAGTGGTGTAGCAGGTTACCAATTTTCCCCTTAGATTATGAGAATTTCCATTATATTAATTCTCACAACATTCATTCTTAATCATCAACAAAATATTGAAACAGTTTGATATGTATATGTAATCTCACACTACAAGTGCATGTATATGTAGCCATTTCATTTCTATCCTTATTTAAGGCATACTTAAGTTCATATGTGAAGTATTACACATAACTATACCATGTTCTCAGAAAACAGATGTGTTCAGATACACATACTATCAAGAAAAGTGTTACCCTCAACTACACTAAAGGAGGACCTATTTTGCACTATTTGTATTGTCTATCTGGTTATTTGACCTCATAAATCAATTTGACCATGAAATTACATTAAGTAGATGCTTAACATAGATGCACAAATAGGAAGCAGCAGATATGCTGGCTTCAGAATTACATTCAGAATGCTGGCCCCTGAATTAAATTTGACTTGGCCAGTTTACATCTTTATCACCAGCTACAGGCATTAGGAAATTCCAATCTCCAATGCCTCTGGAGCAGAAGTTGAGTCCATATTGCCACAAGGACCAACATCCATCATCCATGCTATGAAAAGAGAGATCCTTTTTCTTCACAAACATCACATGAGCTAACACAGTTTGTGCAGACATTTAAAATATGCTGTCCAAACAGGTGGATCTGCACACAAAGCTGGTGATGAGCTGTCTTAGAGCAGAGGTCCTTCTGACCACCTCTGCTCATGAAGGAGGAAACCAAGTCTTCAGAAAGCCTCTGAGGATGATCCAGGCAACCCTGAGCCTATTTCACAAGAAAAGACTAAGGCAACATAGCACTTTTAGCCTAACAAGAGGAAGGCAAAGAGAAATTACTACTGACTATAAATACTTCAAAGACAGGGGAAAAAAAAGAGATTTATTTAATCTGAAGAACAATACTGACACCAGAAGAAAGGTGCCAAACTGGCTGTAAGTACACATACACTGGGAATAAAAATACCATTTCTAACAACCAGCAGAGTGAAGTTCTGAAATGGTCATTCACCCAGAAAACTGGCAAACATAAAAAAACACTGGGGATTATTTTCTGTAGAGGACACACATCTGCATGCCAGAGGGCTCAGGATGTCCTCTGCAGTCTGTGTCCCTACCCTGATCAAGGTAAATATTGTAACACAACCACAAAAAAAAAACCACAGTCTGAGTTCCAAAGAGCCAATAAATATCAGAAAGTATTTAAGACAAGGCTGAAAGATGGTAAGGGAGAGAAACTGTCCCCAGTGTATTGTTCCCAAAAATGTTTCAAGTCTCCAAAACAGTTTCAATATATGAGCATATGCTGTAGCTCACAGTTTCCATTACACAGGCAAGTGGAGGAGATCATCATAATGGCCACTTCTGGCCTCAAAATTCATGGATCACAAAGCAAGGTAAAAATGATAGAACATCAAGAGAAAACCTGATATTCTACTCATATTTACTCAGCACTTAGAACCTGACAGCTGATTCCGATCTCAAGTCTTCTCCCAGCCAGGTGTTGCAGTTTTACCCAGCAGGCAGCTAAACACCCCACAGCTGTTCACTCACTCCTCCCCACCATGGGAGGGGCAGATGCTCTTGTGTTAACTAGCCACATGGCTTTTGCCAAATGTATATTGCAATGTTTGAAGATCCCACCACCCATTACTTTCAGTGTAGCCTTTAACAGTCCATTGTATTATTTGATTTCCCCATAGGATGCTGCATGATAGGAAATGTGACTACCCAATCAACAGCATACACTTTGGCCCATGGCTCCATGAGGCTGCTTTGAAAATGAGTCCCATTGTCTGACTCAATTCTTTCTGATGTGTCATGTCACCATAAGACTTGCTTTTCAAGGCACAAAACTCTTTTGGGTGGTGGCATGTGGCACAGGCTGTGTTTCCAGCCAACTGGTGGCTGTTTGCACAATTGTAAGGACATAGCGCGTGCCTTGATGGGTTTGTGAGAGTGTGATATAATCAGTCTGCCAGACCTCCCCATATTTATATTTTGAACATCATTCACCACACCATAGAGGCTTTAACAACTTGGCCTGCTTGATCACAGCACACACTTCACCTTCATGAATAACCTGTGCTATAGTGTCCATGATCAAGCCCATCTCTCAATCACAAGCTCCATCTCTTCCTCGGTGACCTGGTGGGGTGTCACAGACCCACCAAGCTGGAAATAATTCACCCTTGTGTTGGCAGTCCAGGTCTATCTAAGCTACTTCAGTCTTAGCAGCCTTATCCATGTGCCCGTTGTTCTGATGTTCTTCACTGGTCTGACTCTGGGGCCATGGGCATTTCCATGACATACTTTCACAACCAGGTTCTCTCCCCAGGGAGCAACAACCTGCCACAACCCAGCAACCCAAAGGGGTTTGTTCTGCCCTGTCAGTTGCTCTGCTTTCACTGCTGTAGCTCTCCCCCCTCGGTATCCATGAATCAGTGACTACTAAACTAATATAATGAATGCTTATAATGAGTTTGTTTTAACATGCTCTGGTCAGCTCTGTCTTTATTTCAACCCTTAGTATCCCACATAGGGCACCAACAAGGACAGTTGTGGTTTAAAACAGTAGGCAGCTAAATACCACGCAGCCTTTTGCTCAGTACCCCACAGTGGGATGGGGGAGACAATTACAAAAAAAGGTAAAATTCCTGGGTTGTGATAAAGACAGTTTATTAGGACAGAATAGGAAGAAAGGCAAAAATAATAATGATGACAAGAGAATATACAAAACAAGTGATGCATATGCAATTGTTCATCAGGCACTGGCTGATGCCCAGACAGTCCCCAGGCAGCAGACCAACACCCTGCCAGCCAACTCCACACGGTTTTATTGTCCAGCATGACACCATCTGGTATGGAATACTTCTTTGACAGGTTTGGGTCAGCTGTCCTGGCTTCTTACCCTCACAGCATCTTGTGTACCCCTGGCCTAGTCACTAGTGGGGCAGTATAAGAAGCTGCAAAGTTCCTAACCTAGTGTGAGCACTGCTCAGCAAAAACTAAATATCACTGTGTTTATCAACATTACTCTCATCCAAATCTTACTATGTCAGTGGAAACAAAGACACCAAGAAACAGAATCCTGACCTAGGACTCATGCAGTGGTAAACTGTAAACTCCAAAATATCTGACCTGTATTAGGTAAGAGCCCAGAGACACCTTCACAGCACCAATTTTTGCATTTGTCATCATTTAACATGACCTGGAGAAATGTCATTCCCTAGATAAAGAATACAAAACTAGAAGTCAAAAGTGCAAAGTAAATATAGTAAACATAGTTTAACATAGCATTAAGGGGGAAGAAGCATTTATCCTAAGAAAGCATTAACAGACTATATATTTGCAGTCTTATTGACAACTTTCAAAGAATAATCATGCATAATCATAGGTATGACTTTTAGAAGCTCTTGACAGGAACAGGCAGGGCACAATCCCTGCATTAATCACCCACATTTCACCTCCTGCAGCTATGGTCTGCCCTACCAACTGCCCTCTGCATGCTGGTAAGGGAGTGCTCTGCCCAGAACTCCCTTCAACAAGTCAGCCCCACCCACTCCAGGGACAAAATGCATTGAATCCCCTAAAATACAAGAAGAGAGTGAGTTGAGCTTCTTCAAGTTGAGTGAGTTGAGAGGTAGTTGAGCTTCCTCTAGAAAATGCCCCCAGAGAAGTGCAGTCTCTAATGTGGGCAAAGTGAGCAAAATAATCAGAATGGGCAGTGGCCAGAACACATATGTGATATTAATTCAGAGCATCTTCCTTTTTGAACTCCCAGATGAAATTCAAACCTTTCTTGCCTAGAGGTAACCAAAGAGAGTGCAAGAGAGTGCTGACTCTTAGAGCAGAATTTACATGCACACAAGTCCTCTGTGTGACTGAACAGATGCCAAGTCAGTCTGAGAAGAACTCGGAGGATGTTCAGATGAGAGTATCTTAAACCTGCACAAAACAAATATTTATGGTCTATAAATATACACAGGCACATTCCTTCTCCTTCCTCCACAGAGCAGAAACTCCCACTACGAAGTGTCTTGCAACATGTCAGACATACTGACAAAGCAAGCAGAAACTGTGTTTTTTCCTCTGCTCCACATAGCAAGGCTGTGTTCTTTATTCCTACTCTTCTGATATTATCCCTCCCTTTCTTCTCCATTTTCTGCCTCAAGCCAGAGGCTTGTCTGCTGTCTCTTCATATTGGAAACATGCAAGCTTGTTTGGTTTAAAAGGTCAATCACAGCCTGTTTGTACTAAGTCTCTGATGCAAAAATCTCTTTGTATAAGCTAGGAAAAACACTGGAGCAGAGAGTGCTGGATGGAGGACTGTGAGGTGCAGGTAACATATCAGGGGCATGGACACAATTAAGGCACTGTGACATATGGAGGCAGCACCCATGAGCTGAGGGGCTCATGGGTCTATGTCCTTGGTCAATAGAAAACATTGCAATTAAATTCAGCTCATAACAAGAAAGGCTTAAGCCAAACGAGGTTACCTTATGTTCATCATAAACTAACAGTGTCCACAAGGATGGTGGTTATCTACCAACTGTGTTAATTTAAAGCAATTGACTGTGTGTTGAAAAATTTAACTCCTCAGGAAAGGGGCTAAACCAACACAGCTTCTGTTTTACAGATGGATAAAGCCATTAAGATTGACACTTCATGATCAAGGGCCATCATACAGGCCAGGACATTTTAAAGATGCACTGCAATTGGTTTGAGAGCTTTTTTTGTAATGCATATAAAAAGCTCTAAAAATAAACCACAAAATTTAAAAATGTATGTCATTGATGGGTGGTTCTACTTATTTCAAGGCAACAGTCATCTTTCAAAATAAACTGGACATAGTGCATGTTGCCACTACTTAACTCTATCCAGTTTAGCCATGCTGAGCTGTGTGTCATTAAGTTCTCCAGAGGTAACAGAGAAATTCCATGATCAAAACCTCTCAAAAGATAAAACAGTGAATCCTATTCTTCACCTGCTTTGCCAATGGCTATATTATATAGCTATACACTATCTACTACTTCTGTCAATTAAAAAAAAACGGTTGCAATTGTTTCCTCTTTCCCTGGCCTGCCTAGCTATCATTGCAGCACTATCTCCTACTGTGCTGATAGCTGGTGGTACTTCTGAGGCAACTGCACAGGAATTACCTCTTGGCCTGAATCAGATGCAGTGAGGATAAACACTGTCCTCCACCACTGGAGGAGATGCTGAAACCCAGAGCTGGCTTTTACCAGCAGTAAAATGGAGCAGACTACATGTTCCCTCATGTTACATGCCCCACAAACCATGTCCATATTTCTGTGCTCTCTGTGCTGCGAGCCTTGGAATTCACTTCCTCCTTCCTCTTCCCCTCAACTGTCTTAATAAAAAGAACCAAGCTCCTTTTCCATTCCCAGGCCTGCCCTCTGCCCTCTTCCAAAGCAGCTGTTTTCCATAGCATAGCCAGCCATCCTGCTCATGCCAGGACCTCAAGTGAAAACCTAACCCAACCTCAAACTCTATCAACAGAAAGACTAAAACCAGGGTTTGCTTTTAACTGGGTTTAAGAGGGACCAGCTTTTGGTACATTATTTCCAAGTTATTGATAGCCTTTTGCAACTCACTTCAGGACTCCACTCTGCACTGTCACTTGAGAGTTACAAGACCATCAATAACCATTGAAAATAATGCAGCCTGAGAGAGGCCAGAGCAAAACCTCCTCCTCCAAAATCTTTCTTTACCCATGTAGTCTGCAGTGAACCACAGCACTGAGTAGCTCAGTAGTACAGGCTTCATCTGATACCCACGCACCACTGAGGAACAGCACTCCTCTCCCATAAGTCAGCATGTTCATTCTATTAGGGAAAAAAATTCCCCAAGAAAAATACTACTGTTTCGGTTTTTTTTCTGTGTGAAAAAGTGCAAGTCCCTGTCCTGTATAATCAGAGACAGCCTTGGAGCAAACACCCACATAGCACCCTGCTGCTATTCATTAATCGCTCCAGCAGCTTGCAGAGAAATCCACACGGAAATTTTATAGCCTTTCTTTAACTCTACACATCTGTTTGAAGACACTCCAGATAGACACACACACTACCAAGTCTTTGAGAACTTGGTTCCTGTGGAATATCAGAGAAGTGCCAAACATACCTGCTCCCACAAGAGAAAAAAAGTAGAAAATCAGTGACCTCCATTTCCAGCACATGGTGAAATACTGCTGTACAAACTGGCCTTGCCTGTGTCTCCAGAGGGTATCAATACATAACATGTCCTGGGAAACTCCCATGAGATATGTGACATTCAAGAAGAAATGCTTTGGGAGCTAAATATCAGACTCTGAGAGCAAAGCAGCCAAGAAACAAAGTAAAGATGTTCATTACTTCATCAAGACTGCAAGAAAGGCCAGAAGTCACAGTTGCAGACAGAGGCTCCTCACCTACTGTTGTTCTCAGAGGCACACAGTTCTAGTGTAGAGAGTCTACATTTTGCTGGGAGAAGATGGTGACTAATGTTATCCAAAGAATTAGGAGAAATAATTCAGTAGTGCAATTTTCAGCCTAGTGAAGTCAGAAGCAATTTTTATTGGCTTCAGTAAGGCTGGAAAGTACTCTTTATCCCAGATCTTTTATTTGATACCTAAGATAGGATATTTTGTAATCAAAGACACCAACAAGTCCTGAAGATTGAATTTTGAGCTGCTCTTTTTTCCTGAAGTTTAACCTGGGCATTTCTGAAAGACACAGACTTCCTCTGTGTTTTTTTCAGATTGGAGCACATGACAAAGCCTCAATGATATCTACACCACTGCAGATGCAAACTGCCACAGAAACTCACACTTTGCTTCTCCAGTCCAGCATGTTCCTGTTCTGGTTCAGATCAAGCCTCTGCCTCCCATTTCAGAAACTGAGATTGTAGATAAAGACATAAAACCTGGTTAACTCTATTAACTTTACAACATCATGTCATGAAATGTAATCTCAGTTTCCAAGGCTGTCAATTTATGCCACAGCCCTTCTGGCCTGGGTTCCTCTTGCTCTTTCCATTCAGACATGCACAGCAGGCAGCAGCCTTTCTGAGCTACCCAGCTCACCTGTGCACATGCACTCTAGAACAATATGAATATTACATGTAGCAGCCTTTGCAGCAAAGGATATATTAAGTCCTATATTTTTAATGCCACTTTTAGTATGCCTATAAAAAGACTCTATGCAAAAAAAAAATGGATTATGTATTTCTGTTCTGTATGGGAATAGGGTACCTAGTGAGAGACATGGCAAGTGGCATCCAGGTGCAGCAGCCTTTGGCAACCTGCATCTGCATGGGATTTACAAAGAATTACATAAAACTTATCTTCCTACAAGCATCAGACCTAGTTGAGCCCATAGGATTTTTACATCTCAAGAGGTTTTTACTGGTAAGTCACACTAGAAGTGCTGGTGAATGCTATCCTTCACAGTGACTGGATGACATGCTGCTCTTCCAATTTCTCTGTAACCACTCAGAAATGTGACATCTTTACAAATCACTGTGTGCCCTCCCACAGCTCATATTAGAGGGCCAGAAGAAAAAGAAATGCCTGCCAGAAATTTGTAACAAAATTTGGTATTTGAAGTTTTCTCTTATATTTGCCCTTACTTCTTCCAAACTAAATTAGAGCAAAAGAATTAATTACAGCTTCACCAATATCTTACCTGCCTTTGCATTGCCCCTGTTACTGTACTTCAGTTCTGGCCCGAAAAGATTTCCCCAGCAGCAAGAGAACATCTAACCTCCATGACCCTTGCAACTTTGGGTTTTCTTGAGACAGAAAACGTATGAAACTAGCAGGACTGGGAGTATGTTAAAGCATGGACCCCTGAGATCACTTCAGGTCTTTTCCACCCCCCTGGTAAGACATGCCAAAAGTGACATTCTGTAAGAAGAAGGGTTTCCTAGCACCACTTCTGCCAAATAACAGAGAGACTTACCTGGGAATTAGGTCATTAAAACAGAGGGCCTGACTCACAGTGAGAGGTGGATCAATAAGTGACCTTTGACAGATTGGAGCCACTGATCAATGATTACTTTTTTATTAAATAATTCTTTTCCTGTACCAACAGAGACTCCTTCCCTCATACACAGCATTAACATTAACCTTTGCTGCACAAGGATTAAAGGAGATGACACCATAGAGAACCGTCAAGAAAGCAGTGAGCAGTAAGGAAAAAGGCAAACCAGAAGCTTAGCCCAAGGAAACACACTCTTCCCTCTACTCAGGACTGGCTCATGCTGCCCAATTTCCCAACACTACTCCACCCATCTCTACTCATTGTATATAAGCACTGCCAGGTCAGTCTGAGAAAGAAGGCAATGCTCAATTCAACTATAAAGGCTGAGAAATCAGGGATACCCGGTGAAGGCAGACAGGGCAAGGTGGCACCCATAATGGTCATAACAAAATAAATAAATCAGCTACAACATTGTAATGAAAATCAAGGACAATTCAAAGGAAGCTGTGCTGACCCACAGCTCCCAGGACCTTAATTTTTAGCAGACACAACCTGAAGCATTTCTATTTCACTGTTTGGCTTCATCCCAAAACACTACTATCCATGCCAAACTGTTTGTCTTCACAGCATTTGCTCCTCCTGAGTGGATATCATCAGTCACACCCATCTGTGACAGCTATTTTGTTATATGAGGAAAAAAGACCCTTAGGGAAAAGCACAGTTCATCAAATGTGCTATGCCTTGGACTTGGGTTCAGTCTTAATGCAGGTCTCCTGGGGTGACCCTGTACACTAATCAGGTGTGCCCTTTGGCACTGTGCCCACAGCAGAAAGACCAGGTGGAACCAGGTGAAACCTTGAACAGATGGAAGACTGAAAGGATGACACGGGGATGAGAAACACCCCAACAGATAGCATGGAATAAGCTCCTTTCTGCTTTGACAGTGGTTTGCTCTAGTGTGGCTTTTACTGTGAAGGTCTGCTGGTTTCTCCATATACTCCTTTAGATGATATATCTCACAGGAACTGGAGGGAGGATCATATATTCTCCTTTCACACAGTCTAACACCATTATTCCCAGTAAGTGTTGTACCACAGTCCCCAGTAAAGCAGTATGTCTTTGTCTTGGTGCAGTGCCAAGGAACCAAGTGACATTTGAGCCTCAGATGAGGAGAAGAAGCTACAAGCAGCACAGCCCCCAGCAAAAGGAAGCCTTTGGCTAAGGAGAGAAACATGGAAACCAGAGAACAATATGACAAGAAGCATCTAGTTCACTTTGTACATCTTGCATGTATATAATTCACCACCATATATTTCAATAGCTGTCACCCAAGAAGAGCTCACACTAACTTGAAGTGTCTCCTATCTATCTCAAAGAAACAGGAGGCATGCTTAGCTGAAGCCCACCCTCATCTAACCATTATCAATGCAAAAGCAGCTGCACTGATGGCAAGAACACATGCCCTGTTCCTTGTCTTCTGGGGTGACCAGTTGTTCATTCTTTAAGCCTTGATGTGTGAACCAATAACTCAGCACGAGCCCTCCCCAACAAGAATACAGGAAATGTCTGCTGTCTTCAGAAGAGACACCTACTGCCCTTATCACTTCACATTGGTTTTAGTCCATGCAGAATGAAATGCCTTATGGAAGAAACAGAAGCATGTGCACTAAATCAGAGACAAATAGGACAGCAGTGTGCTAATTATTATCAACAAACAGATCTCAGTAGTTAGGGAGAGGCTGGGGAGCTCATCAACTACTTTGCACAGAAAAACCCCACCCAACGTGACAAAGCTCATCCATCTGAAGAAGGCAGTAGGCTCTCAAATCTTCTTCTAGTCTTGCTTTGACAACACATTTCCTGGCCCTGTAGGCCTCATTTCTTTGGACATACAGACTCACTGGTCTCTTCAAAGTCTCAATCTGCACATACAGTGTTTCCTTGCATTCTGAGCTTCCTCTCCTTTCTCATCAGGGAAAGGAAGAATCACAGGAAGACCTCATATTTTAAATTTACAGAATTCTTGTACAGACTAAGAAATTGCATCATACACATTTGCGCTTCCCTTTCAATCCTCAGCAGAGTTGCTGGGCCTCATTCCTTCCTCACTCCCATACCAACTCCCAAAAAGAAATCCTCCAACACTTTGTCACAGACAGCAGGCAGGACCAGCCAACATCAGCTCCCTAAGAGACCTTCCACTGTCACACCAAGCAGAGAAAGCTGAGCTCTTCCAAGGCAAACACAAGACTCTACCTCTCCATCCAGAGAAGCCAAGGAGGGATGAGGATACCCAGCATCAAATCCCAGCCTCAAGCTGGTCATTCAGTAGAAGGTGAGATTTTAATTCCTAGTTTTAATCAAAGAAAATGTAGTAACAGACTTTGAAAAGCAGTGGCATCAAGAAAAATGTGGCAAGAGTCTGCATAAATCTTCTTGCCAAGTCCCCTGTTTCCCCTGGAGAAGGAAATGAACTAAGAGGAGATACAGCAGCCATGCTGTCCCTACAGTATCATTTCTTCTATCAATTCATATATCCATGCTTTGTCCTTCCACTCACAAGGTGCAGATTTGACTCCTCCCTAGGAACTTGATCAGACTGTAGGATTTGAAGAAAAGGTGAAGGGAACATTATCTCCTTATCCTATACAAACCTGCACCCTCCTCATTTCTTCTCAATGTTTTTTCTGTGTTTTTCATTTCCTTCAATGATCTATATAACTGAGCCATGTGTTTCTTCTCATTATGAATATGAATTATTAGCCTGTTCAATAATTTAAGTAGTCCAAAATGATACGATTCTTCAAACCTTTTCACCTTGAACACAGATGCCTGCATATGCATGCATATATATATATATATATATATATATATACACATACACAATTATATATAATTTTTTAAAAAGTAAGTAGGATCAAGGCAATTAAAGACTGGCATCTTCTTTCCTAGAAAGCTTTAAAATTCAGAAACTTGCACTTATTTTTTAACAGATCTTACACTGATTTTAAGCACACTTAAAATTAACAAAAAATTACAAAGCTTGCTTGCTATTTGTCTTGGATCCAAAAATAAACTGGCATTGGCAAATTATATTCCATTAAAGGATACTATCAATTAAAATAAATCATTCTTCTATTTGAGTACTTTTTTATTTGCTATTGTTGCAAGCAACACCTAAGATTAATCCAACTGAAGGATTAGAAGGGAAAATGCCTTTCACCTAAGTGCTTACTCCACGCATGTGACAGTACTTTGTGTCAAGCCAGTTTGACTGTTTCTCTTGCAAGCAGTCAGATCCCCTTTGGATTACATCCGTAGAAATAGGGAAGGAAAAATACATGTGGAAATGTAACTGCAGAAACTCAAATATTAGCAAGTGAACCCAAAGAGAACACTTTTTCTTTTCAGCTAAGTAAAATGAAGCTGCTGCACAGTCCTTAAACAACACTCACATTCTGAAAATCCTCTGCCTCAAATAAACACACATTTCCCATCAGGCACAAAAACATATTCAGTGTTCAACAGACAGTGTCAATACTGGTTACAGTCTTTTTCACACACTCTACCCTAGAATGATGAGACATCTATGATTCATTCTCCAACCCACCTCTCCAATCACACACCTAGGAGGAAGGCATGTTGAATGTTTTGGGGGTTGTTTTCACATCAAAGAATAAAAATATTAAAAGCATTGCATTTCTTTTGGGATTTTGTTCCTCCTCAAAAGGAGTCTCATCACTTAATTTTTCCCTTCTGCATTTCCCCACACTTCCCCTACATCCAACCCACTGTCTGATATTCTTTCCCTTCCCAGAGATTGTCTCCTCTTCAACCTTGCTCCTTCCAGACATCCCTTCCAGTGTTGCCTCCTGGCTCTCCCCTCTTCCTTTCTGTGTGAAGTCAGACAGGTTCTTATGCAGATGTCACCAGGGTCAGCACACACATGAAGCTCTGTTAGATCTACACTTCATAAATCAGAAAGCTGCATTCTGCTCTCTTTATTCACACTCTTCATTCAAAAACTTTTTCTGTAGTCCTTCTCCCTCCCAGCTCTTCTACTTCCCTATATACTTTTGCCTCACCAAAAGCTTCATACTTTTTGTCATGTTTTTATTTCTTGCTTTTAAAACTTCCTTTTTCCTACCTATTCTCCAGCTACTTCCTTTGGATTCTTTTGCTACCAGGCTGTCATCTATGCTGTCAGTGCCAACCACATCTACAGTACAGTTAGATCATTTATTAGATTCCTTTTTTACTTATTTTCCTCATTTGTTCCTTGGAGTCCTAGCACTGTCAGTTCCCAATCACAAAGACATCAAACCTATACCCTGTCCCCTCCTCCTCTAAAATCTTTTACTGGAAACTGACCGCTCTTATAGGATGCAATAGCCAAAACTTTTCACAGGGGCACATGATGATGTGTGTTAAGAAAGTGGTTTATATGAACTGATTGAAGAGATAAGTGAAACCTTGATAACCAAGGCTGACTCCACTTGCAGTTTAGACAAAGGTTTGTGCTGACCATTCTGGGCAACTTATCATAAGAGAAAAAAATCAACTTAAGGGAAAAAAGATTCAACTGAGATACTTTGGCTGTGGACAGAGCTAAGCAAAGACACAGAGAAGCTCCAAGGCAAGAGAAGTCTGCCCCATCAGCCAAATATTAGAGCAACCATTTAACTCTTTAGAGTTCAAACTCTACAGTCAGCAGGAAACTGACTGAAAGAAAGGCAACTTTCCAGCTACTTAGAGTAGCTAAGAGCAATGAGTCAGAGAGTCAGCATCTATGATGCTAAGAGTTTCACCTGGAAACATGAAAGAAAAAAAGGACAGTAGCATCTGCTCACTAGGCTGCTCCATAAGGCACATCATGGGACCAAAACACACATACCCTCAACCCCCAAGTAGTGAGTCAGGACAGAGCCTTTCAAATCTTGATGTAAAATACTCCACACGAAAGTTGTTTGCAGTGACCTGTTGCTTTCACACTTTATAGGAAAGTTGCCTATAACATCACCTCCAAACTTCTGGCAGGTTACACTGTGACATGACACACTACACCCAGGCAGATGCAGAAAGGTATGTGTGCAGGTGACAGAGGAAAAGGCAGTCAGAGAAGTGAATAAACATACAGGCAGCAGTGATTGAAAACTCTGAAAGTCTAAGGTCTCTGCAAATGCCTGAGTAAAAGCAGAGGCAGTCTCCCAGATCGATTATGCATGCACGCCACTGAAAACACAGACTGCTAAAGTGCCAGAGCTCTGCTGGATAATTTATAGGCCGGTGTTAGTATTCACAGAGGAGTGGGCAGAGTTCAAAGGAACGAGGTGAAGAATAAAAGTTTAAGCCTTATGAAAACACCACCACACCCAGCATGAGCATCTGCACCACAAAGGGCTTCAGCTGTGCTGGGTGCAGGCAGAAGCCAGCAGATATTATCAAAGTAGGAGCCATCAAGTGGTATCTTGGCACAGGGGCAGAGAGTTCAGGGAGGGCTGTACAATCAGAGCATGCACATGTGCAAACTTTGCAAGTGCTGAGAACATGCCTGCTTGACTTTTGGAAAAGCAGAGGAAAGCTGTGTGCCAAACAGCCTGCAAGCCTGTTCTAGCACAACACTTCCTCACAATCTTCTTGATTCTACACTCACCATACCCCAGATTTGCTGGGCTACTTCTGTCACAGAGATATACAACAAGCAGGGAGTAACTGAAGACCTTCACATGCCTTTTTCACTAATGGTCTCACCAGGATTTGAAGCCAGGACTGTAGGGAAGAAATTAAGAATACTAAGCCATACAAAATGCAAGCTTTATTTAGGTGAGCTTGAGTTTTCCAGCTTTATCACTGCCTGAGCCTCTTAGACATCTAGTTATCCAGAGACAAAGATGGCAAGACATGAGGTCATCAATTTACTAAGCCTTATGTCTGCTCACGTTTCAGATTAGACACAACACCAATGGCATTAGAATAAGTACTGTGCAGTAAACTTCAGCAGAGATGTAAAGCAAAGGCTGCCTCGCCCATCTTCACTCCTCTCTCTGCAAGACTACTCTAAAGCAGCCAGATCTTACAAACAGATATGCAGGTGCACAGCATTTACTGCCACTATTCACTGTTACCATCTAGTGCTGGAAACAGAGTACAAGGGAAAGCACAGTATACACACAAGATGAACTAAGGGATTTAACCAGTATTTTTAGTATTGCATGCATGCCCAGATAGCACCTTTAAACTCATTGTCATAGCTTCCACAGCACTCAGCAAAATCCTCTCCAACCCTACTCATTCCAAAAGAGAGTTGTCTGGAGATACAAGTAATTTTTTGTTCTAGAACCTTTCCTAAACAAAGCTCTCTGGCCCTTGCAACACCTACCCAAACTGGGAAGGTCCACAGGAATTTGGTATAATACAGTGTGCTGCTAAGTATTCTAACAACTACTCATCTGACTCACTTATTCCTGCAGGCTAGCCTTCAGGGACATTCTGTCTGGGTGCAGTACTTGAGGCTCGATCAATTATAGAAAGTTATCTTTATTAGAGGCCACAGAGGGGCATGCTTTAGAGACACAAATCACTTAGGATGAAAACCCTTCGTTCTACATTCAGGCAGCATCACACAACAATATTCCTGTGTATGACTGGGTAATACAGTGATATAATTCAATAGAATAATTGTCACTACAACTAGACTCCTCTCTGTACAATTAGAATTTTAAGGTGGGTTTTTCTCCATAGAATCTGGAGGACTGCAGTATTGATGGATGCCCATTCTTTTAGTCATGAGAGGGCTGAGCAGGAAAGAATTGAAATAAGGAATCTATGTCTTTATTCTTTTAAGCAATGCAAAGAATCTCCATAAAGAGATGGCAAAACTATTACATGGAATATGTAACTTGATTAATTATGTTGCTAGACATGTGATCATTAGGGTCTTGGCAATTAATCTATTGTTAGTCCACAGTATCATTCCAGGTGGGTTTTTACCTGCAATGCTATTACAAGTCAGAGGACAAAGGTACATGGTGCACAAGACAGAATGTTGTGGGTTGGCAGCATCTGCTGATATGTCTGACAACCATTAACTGAGAAAAGTTTGGAATACTATCTCAAACCAATTCTAAGATGAAGAGTGCACCAAATGTGATTAAATAATTCGGTCTGTTGTCTATGATCTTCAACAAAAATAATTTAAACTCCATCTATTGAATTTGAGACCTTTTTCAGAGATAAGAAAAAGAGATAGCAATTTGCTTTTGTCATTAAATAACTCAATGGCAGGATGAAAAAGAAAGTTTGTGCCTCCTGCCCTTTCCATTTGATTATTTACCTCTGACAGTATAAAGGGAGGTGTCAAGGGGGAAAAAACCACAGAACAACAGAATAAAATAAAACACATGAAAATATCTAGACAGAGTCCAGTGAAAAGAGGCTATAAAGCCGTGTTCACATGAGAAGGTTCTGGTAACTGCGGGACTGCAGGGTGGAACTTCCAGAAGCTTCTCCCATGTTCAGGAGAACCAATGCCAGTCAGCTCCAAGACAAACCTGCTGCTGGCCAAGGCTGAGCCCATAAGTGATGGTAGTAACACCTCTGTGATAACCAATTTATGAAGAAAATGTTTCTGAACAGAATTAATTGAGGTCAGGAAAGAGAGGAGTGAGACTACATGACAGGAAGAACTGTGCAGAGCACCAAGGTCAGCACTGAAGGAAGGGCAGGAGGTGCTCTAAGCACCAGAGCTGAGATCCCCCCACAGCCCACAGTGAAGACCATGGTGAGGCAGGATTTGCCCCTGCAGTCCATAGAAATTCATGGGGGTGCAGACATCCATCTGCAGCCCACGGAGGGGACCCACACTGGAGCAGGTGGATACCCAAAGAAGGTTGTGACCCCTTGGGAAACCTGTGCTGGAACATGCTTCTGGCATGACTTCTGACCTTGCAGGGGACCCACACTGAAGCCGTCTCTTCCTGAAGGGCCACATCCTGTGGAAAGGGGTCTATGTTGGAGCAGTTTGTGAAGAACTGTGGCCTGTGGAAAGGACTTACATTGGAAAAGTTCGTGAAGAACTGTGTCCTGTGGAAGGGAGCCCACACTAGAGCAAGGGAAGGACTCCTCTTCCTGAGGACAGAGCAGCAACAGAAACAACATGGGATGAACTGACTGTAACCCCCATTCCCCATCTTCCTACACTGCTGATAGCAGGAAGAGGTAGAGAATCAGGAATAAAGCTAAGGTTGTGAAGGAAAGAGGGCTGCAGGGAGGTGCTTTTAGGATTTTTTTTATTTCTCATTATCCTACTCTGATTTTGATTGGTAATATTTTCAACTGCCTTCCTCAAGTCAAGTCTCTTGCCCATGACAGTATTTGGTGAATGATCTCTCCCTGCCCTTGTCTCAACTCATGGACCATTTGTTATATTTTCTCTCCCTGTCCAGCTGAGGAGGGGAGTGGCAGAGCAGCTTTGGTGGATACCTGGCATCCAGCCAGGGTCAAACCACCAGAAGCAAGACAGGAAAGACTTCAATGGAAATAGAGAGAAGATGTATAAACTGTTTAACATATAGGGAAACAAAAATTAGAGAGAAGAACAACCAAATCTGAAATGACATAATGAATCAGTTTACAAACAGAACCCTTTTTCCAGCACAATTACAGTGACAGAATAATCACTGGAGAGCTTTAAGAAATCATTCACTGAGCTCTTACATGGGATAATCTAGCAAAGGGACCCAGGAGACAATAAAGATCTTAAAGAACAAACTCCTCAAAGCACAAGAACAGTTCAATTCAATTTGTGGGAAACCAAGTGGGTGTGGAAGGAAGCAGGCAGCTGAATGGGAAACTCCTGACAGCACTCAAACACAAAAGGATGAGAATGAAAGGTGAAAGTGGGGGTGTGCTTCTCAGGAAGAATACAGAAACTCTGCCTCAGCATGTCAGGATGAAAATTAGAAAAGCTTGAAATGGCATGAAAATTCATAAAATGTGAAAGGCATCAAGAAGGGCTTCTTAATGCACCCTGCTAGCAAAAGCATGACTAAGAAATCTGTGGGCCCAAAGCTGAATGGAACAAGAAACCAGTGGTAAAAAGAAAATATTTAGGTTACCTATGGATGGCATTAGATAGATTTTGCAACACTTTGGTAAGACATCACTTCAGCCAACAAACCTCCTGCATTATGCCACTTACTCTGAATATTCATCCTGCTGAGATCCATGTTTTTGCTGTGTCCTTCAAAATGCAGGGCAGCAAAATCCCATGTTTAGTTTCATTCTTTTTCCACAATAATAAACTACAGTTTCCTTAGAAAACTGCAATGGACACTTCATTGTTGGACCAGTGTGTCTCCCTATCTATACCAGATGAATGATGGGAAGTTTTGGGACAGAAAAAGCTACACTGAGTGAGAATTAAGCTGTTTTATTTAAACAGATGGAAGATGCACACACAACACCACTAAAGCAAAGGACACAGTTTGAATTATTGTTATAATTCTTTGCCACATGCCTACAGAAAGCTTGACAACAGCTAAGCTGTCAACATGCTATCATACCACCCATCCTGCTGACCAGTCTTTGGATTTTCTGTACTCCCCCAGTTGTCTGTGTCCATCTGTTGTCTCCTGTCTCATCCTTATCTTACTAGCTCTTTGGGGCAGGGAACATTTTTTTGCCTTGTGTTTGAACAAGCATTGTGTAGGTGCTACCACAATAGGCAGGAATAAAAATAACAACAATAATTAGGTTATATCTTAGTATCTCCTTGGGTTGGAATGTTTCCCTCCTGACTTCACAGCAGTGTTCATAAACAATTATAACTTGGTGCAATATGGGGCCTCATAAACAAATAATTACATCCCAACCTACCTTCAACCATTTCACCAGTCATCCCTTGAGGGCTGATCTGCTGAGCTCTCCATATGCTCCAAATGGTGAGTGTGTGTGAACTCAGTTTCAGCAGAAGATACCAGCCTTGCAGTGTAGCAGGACTAACACCCTGCATATAACCCATAGATTTTCTTTGGACAGAACAAGCTTCCTACACACAAACTGTTGCCTCCTACTTTTGTGTGTCAACCCTGACTCATTTCTAGTGCCAAGAAGAAGAGCATAGTATCTTCATCCTCTACTCCCTCTGAAGAATGGCAAAAGCCTGCAGTTATAAGTTTATGTAAGATGGTGGAAAACAGTTACATTATAAACTGTGCACACAGATTGTGGTCAAGCACAACACTGTACAACTTCAACAAGCATATATTCCCAGGTGTTCTTTGAAACTAAAAGGAAAATCTTCCTTCCTTGAGGCTCGCCAGTGAAAATGGCTCACTGCACTGGAGACACTCAAATTAACTCCTAGGCCCAACTGGATCCAGTCAGGCTGTTAGTGTAAATCTAAGATTCAGAAAAATATAGCAGTAACATGCCACATAGTATGTCTTGGACTGCTTGCTAGTAGCTGAAAGGTTCTGCTGAACTCTTGGGGAAGAAAAGCCCCATTCACCAAGAACATCCTCCTCTCTTAAAGTGCCGTGAGCCCCTCTCACAAGTACCAAAGTATCAAAGTATATGTCTACTGAATCAAGCATTGGGCTCTCTCTTCTCAAATCCACTGACTGCAAAGACACCTCCTGCAATGCCTCATCCACACAACTCTGCTTGAAGACACTGGAAGAAATATGTTGCAGTGAAGAAAATCCTTTGCCCTTGTCTTTTTCTTTTGATGGAAGAGCACAGAAAAATTATCTTCCAACACACCATACAAATCTGCAGTGGGTTTTGACAGGTGAAAGCAGAAGTGTAAGCCTTTTTTACAATCTCCAAATAATTTCACCAAATCTTCCCACTGTAAATTAAACAATAACCAGGATAAAAGTCTCCAATAACTTCGAATTCCTAGTTATGAAGATGCAGGCAGTTGGGCCAGTCCTCTGCTTGTTTATCTGCAGAAATAGAAAGGCTTACAGTGCTGGATGCTAATGTAACACTACTGAACACACAGGCTCCCTCAGGTCTTTTTGGGATGTGCAGTGTAAAACTGGATTATGCCAGGGGCATGGAAGGTGCTGTAGGGCAATCTGCAGAGGGAGTGATTCACCCTGGCTCTGCTTCCCCACGCTCCCACCACAACTGCCAGTGAGGGGACAAGCCTGCCTCTCAGGCACTGCAAGAGCTGTTGGGACCAGACATCAGGAGTTCAGGCAAACCATTCCTTTCTGAACCTGTCAAAACTATAATAAAACAACCTAGATAAAATTATGTGTCTCCTGTCTCATCTGCTCTTAAAACTCCCCTTGATGAGGGCACTACAGCCTCCCTCAGGACACTGTTTTCCTGCTTAACTTTCCAAATACTCATAAAGCTTTTCCTAGCACTTACCTCCACATCTTCCTTGCTACAAATTAAGCTGATTACTTCTTGTCCTATCCCCAGTGGACACAGAGAACAATTAATCACTGTCTTCCTAAAACAAGCTTTTAAATATTGGACAGCTTTTCCCTCGTCAATCTTCTCTCTAGTCTAAACCAACCCAACCAATCCTCTCCTTGCAGACAGCGTTTGCCACTCTGGCTGCTCTCTCCTCATCTCCTTCCACTGTTTCTGGTTTTCCTGCTCTCCTGGATGCAATGCTCTGCTGTGGCTTCAGCAGTGGCTGCTAGCGTAGAAAAACTACAGCCTGTGTGCTACACGTGACTCTCCTGTTAAATATACCCTAAAATGGGATTTGCTTTTTTGCAACATCACCACACTGTTGACTCATATTCAGTCTCTGACTCACAGTAGTGCCTCCCAGATCCTTTTCTGCAGTTCTGTTGCCTGGCTTGTTATCCCCCATTTTACATACAGGCATTTGAGTAGATCTTTCCAAGTACAGTACTTTTCATTTGTATTTTATAAATTGCTTCTTATCAAATTTAGACCATTTTCTAGTTTAATTGGTAAATTACCTACGTTGTGCCAAGAAAGCAGATCAACTTCCAACCTCATGTTACATATTGGCAACAAAAAGAGCATGAAAGGAAGAACTGCTGTGTTCAAACTTCTTAAAAAGAGTTACTGTCTTATCAGAACCTCAGCATTTCACTACTCCCTTTTCACTCTGCATTCTACCTGATTCTGGCAGATTTACCCTGGCTGGATGACAGGTACTCACCAAAGCCGTTCTACCACTCCCCTCTGCAACTGGACAGGGAGAGAAAATATAAAGAAAGGCTCATGAGTTAAGAGATCACTCATCAATTACTGTCACAGGCAAAACACACTTGAATTTGGGAAATTAATTTAATTTATTACCAATCAAAATCAAAGCAAGATAATGCGAAGCAAAACCTAAAAACACTTTCCCCACATCCCTCCCTCTTTCCTGAGCTTAACTTATTCCCAATTCTTTACCTTCTCCCCCAATTCTTTACCTTCTCCCCATCAGCAGTGCAGGGAAATGGGGAATGGAGATTATGAGCAGTTCATCACATGTTGATTCTGCTGCTACTCCCTCCTCAAAGAGAAGAGTCCTTTTCCTGCTCTAGTCTGGGGTTCTTTCCATAGAAAACAGTCTTCCATGAATTCCTCCAGCATGAGTTCCTCTCATGGGTAACAGTTCTTCACGAACTGCTCCAAAACAGATCCCTCTCCATGGGGTTCAGCCCTTCAAGAACAGGCTGCTCCAGTGTGGGTTCCCATGGGATCACAAGTCCTGTCAGCAAACCTGCTCCAGTGTGGGCTGCTCTCTCCGTGGATCCGCAGGTCCCTGCCAGGATCTTGTCCCAGCACAGGTTTTCCAAGGCATCACCACCTTCTTCCAGGCATCCCCCTGCTCCAGTGTGGGGCTCCCTCCATGGCCTGCAGGTGGACCTCTGCTCCCCAATGGATTTCCACAGGCTGCAGGAGCACATCCTGCCTCACCATGGTCTTCACCATGGGCTGCAGGGGGATCTCAGCTCCAGCACCCAGAGTCCCTCCTGCCCTGCCTTCTTTGCTGACCTCGCTGTCTGCAGAGTTGCTACTGTCACATATTCTCCTTCCATTTTTCTCTGGCCACAACTGTGCAAAATTTTCTTTGCTTCTCAAGTACGATATCACAGAGGTGTTACTGTCATTCTTTGGCTTGGCCTTAGCCAGCAGAACATCCATCTGGGAGCATGCTGGCATTGCTTCTGCTGGACATGAAGTTTCTGGCAGCTGCTCATAGAAGCCACCCTGTAGCCCCCCAGCTACCAAAATGTGGCCATGCAAACCCAATGCACTGATACACAGTGGTCTTCATAAATTAAAAGTAGCTCCCTCTAGCCTAATAAAATACATTTACTCAATGAAATTACCATCTGCTGCCAAAAAAGTACAGGAACATCCTAGGCACCATATCACTCTATGACCCAAGCTAGTACCAAACAGAGCTGCTAGCAACTCATTAGCCCATATCATCCAACAAGGAAGAGAAGGGACACATTTAAAAAACTAATTATTTGAACTACATCTTTAAGACCTGGCTCAACAAAATTATGACTTCTGGTCCACTGGTATTAGATACACCCTTAATATGTATTTGATTAATGACCTATATGAAATTACATCAAGGATCAATGTTTCTTTGTATTTTCTCCATAAAGTTCTCAGCATTTGATTCCCAGATATGCAGCAGGTATTTTTAATGCATATACCTGAAATTATATTATATCATACCCTCTTTGACAATGCTGCTTGAGCTGACCAGACAAACTGGCAGATTTTATTACCAGGATATCAGTGAATTAACAGGCATTCTGACTCCCTCAGGAAGGTTGGCCTTAGTCTCCTCACAGAACTTCTGCACTCTCTTTGTCCCCCTTCAAAAAGTCAAAGTAATCAATAATTTAAAATTTGTTTTCTTTGTGGTCTACAAAAAAAATGTAGTGTGTAACCAGCCATCATAAGAGAACAAAAAATTACCAGAACTTCTCTCACCCCAAAATTAAAAAGGATGTTAAGTGAATGTTTCCAGAGGAGGATAACAAAGCTGCTGAAATGCTAGGACACATGTCCTCTGAGGAGGGGCTAAGCACTCTGGGTTTATTTAGTTAGGAAAAAAAGGGGATTGAGAGGCAAGCCCACTGCTATCTACAGCTTCCTGAGGAGGAGAACTGGAGGGAGGTGCTGAGCTCTTTTCCCTGGTATTCAGTGACAGGACATGAAGGAATGACTTAAAATGCTGCAGGTGAGGTTCAGACCAGATATTAGGCAACACTTCTTTACAGAGAGAGTGACCAAACACTGGACCAGGCTTCCTAGAGGAGTGGTCAATGACCTGTGACTCTCAGTGACACTTGCACAATGCCCTTAACAATATCCCTCAATGTTTAGTCTGTCCTGAAGTGTTGGACTAGTTTGAACTGGAACTATTCTATTCTATTCTATTCTATTCTATTATCAGATATATGAAGCTTTTGTTTCAAGGAACTCAATGTTTCACAAATTATAATTTTGAATTTTCGGTGAATGGCAAAAGTGATGACTGTTATGAAAAACTGATTAAACACACTCTGGGGAAGAACTCCAGACTTCTGCTTCTTAAGTTAATACTTAAGGACCATCCTTCCTGCTCTGCTGACACTCAGTACCACTGTAATGAAGTTCATGAGTCATGGATCAGAACATGCTGAGGAACACCTGATTGAAAAGCCTTACAGAAAAGGACCTGAGCTCCTGGCAGACATCACATTGTATATCAGCCAACATGCCCTTGCACAAAAGGCAGCTAATGGTATTGTGGGCTGCACTAGAAATGTTGTCAGCAGGTGAGGAAGGGGATCCTTCCCTCTACTCAGCCCTGGTGAGGCCAAACATGGAGTACTGTGTGCAGCTCTGGACTCCCCAGTACAAGAGGGAGGCAGACATAACAGAGGGCCATGAAGAAGATTATGAGTGTCTCTCATACTAGGAAAAGCTAGGAAAGCTAAGACTGGAGGAGAAAATACTCTAAAGGGTGTCTGGGGTGGGCAGTGTCTGATCAATGTACATAATTATCTGAAGGCAGAGTGTAAAGGTAACACAGCCAGGTCTTTTCAGTGCTGCCCAGTGACAGGACCAGAGGCAACGAGCACAGACTGAAACACAAAAGGTCCTGCCTGAACATCAGGAAGCACTTTTTTACTGGGAGACTAACTGAGCCCTGGCACAGGTTGCCCAGGGAAGTTGTAGAGTCTCCCTCCTTAAAGATATTAAAAAGCCATCTAGACATGGTCATAATTGCTGGGTGGCCCTGCTTGAGCAAGGGGTTGGATCAGATGACCTTGAGAGTCCCTTCCAAATTTAACCATGCTGTGATTTTCACCAGCCATCAGCAGGTCAAAAATCTTCCTAGAAAACAGCTGCTCTGTGGCCTAATCTATTATTTTTCAAAAGTCTCCTGATGCTATAGCAGATCCTTTTGTACTTTGATACTGCAGATGGTGCAGAAAGGAATTTAACAGCTAGGACAGGTTCCTTCTCAGGACAATGCTGCTGTTTCACTTACTGCATGAACTGATTGAGGTCTTTGTGAAATCACTTTAATTCGGACTTATGCAATGCTCAGAAAGGTCAGACAGGTTAATTCCTCCTTTCCATCACTTCCCACAACTAGTGAAGACAGAAAGCACAGTGGTCAAAAAAACTCAAATCAAAACTGTTTAATGCTGTTAAGAATATATTGCTCACATCAGCAGAGAAGTTTATTCCAGATAAGATCTCAGACTAAAGCAAGGACTCTTATCTTCTCTATGCATTCCCAACACCTGGGAGCACAAAAGGAGGACAGCACAGCCTTCCATTGGTTCTTCCAGTCTAATGAACAGAAGAGAGTTCAACTGAGCAAGGGAAGGACATATCATAATCTTTTCCCACTTTCTAACGGTCCAAGGACCAGAAAAGAAAGTATCAAAAAGTCCACATCACAACCTACAACCTTATATGTGTGTTCAGTGACTGACATCCACATGTAGTAAATGAAGATCAGTTGGGTATTTGTGAGTAACAAGAGCATTACAACTTGTGGCTTAACTTGCACCACAACTTGATTCACTTATATTTACAACAGCAAGTATAAGAGTAGAAAATTAGAAGAATATCAACTGGACAGAAAGCCTGTCTAACACCTTGAAAAGAATCTCTCTTCCATTTTGCTTTTTAATAAAAGTGAAGTATTCTGTAAGAAATACTGTTGTCTATCTGGTAATTCCTTAATTCATATCAGTTGAAAAGCATGCAGTTACAAAAGGAAGAAAATTCACACTTAAGTTGAATGAAGAACTCTAAGCTTAAGGTGAACAGATTTTTCTACAACCCTTGCCTTGCTTCCCTCCATGACTAGTCATGAAGACAGGACAGAAGGTCCTTCCACACATCCCTCACCAGATCCCATTCCTCCACACTCCATTTAGTTTCTGCAGTTCAAGCAGATTCCTTTTCCCCCTGAAATCAATGTTTAATTAACACATTATTGGAAAAAAAAACGGGATGCAAGAGCAGACTGAAACAAAGCCAGCACTACCCTGCTCTGCAGATGCAGCCAGTCCATTAGACAATTACCCCACTGGAAAGTTATTCCTCTCCTCATCCTCCTTCAGCTGCCAGCAAACATCATCCTCTTGCTTAGTTACCTTTCCTTCCGTCCCCACAGGACTCTTTCCTTTCTTAGAAGTGGTCCACAACAGCAGAAAAGACAAAGTAGAGGGAGAAGGGGAGCAAGTGCTCTCTGTGCAGCCTCACAGCGTGACTGAGGCCTCATCTTTAATCCTGCCATCCCCCCACAGGAGCAGCGCACTGATTCCCCTGATGACCACCCCATCAACACAGCAGGCACAGCAGAAACAGGACAATGTGCTGTGCCATGAGCAGGGGATTCTCAGAGGGTCAAACCCACAAGCAGATCCTGGAACTACGCACAGCTGGATGTAGCCAAAGACAGCGGAGGTGGTACCGGCAGCTTCAAAAAGTTTACATCATACCTCCCCCTATCCTCATCAATTATTATTCTATCTCATTCCTTGGCTCTCATCCTGCTGCTGGGAGGTACTTGGATGCAGGGGATGCTGCAGCACTGTCAAGGGCATTTTAAGGCAGACCCAGGGCTTGAGCACCTTCCCTGCTACACACACAGGCACCCACACTACAGGGCTGGTGCAGCCGGCAAAGGACAGCAGAGTCCATGAACTCCTGGGCTGAACTGCCCTAGCTATGAAGGGAGACATCAGGATCTTTGAAGGAGTCTACCATCCCAGCACTGTCGTTCCCGGGATCCAAAGCCACTAGTGTTAATTAGTTCCCATGATGTGATGGATGACAAGCGGCAGGACTAGGAATGACACAAGCAGATTGTGTTTGAAATAAGCCGTCCCTCACCATCAAGGGCAGAGGAGAGGAATTTGGAAAGGACAGGAGCTCAGCACACCAGTGAGAGACTACAGATACACTGACAGCCCCAAAATCCCTGATATACCCTTCCCACCACCCCAGCTTGGTCCTTCTGCCAGCAGACAAAAACAGGCAGGGGAGTATGCCTGGGAGAGAACTCAGGCTCATGGCTGTGAGAAACAAGAAGAGAGCTCTGAGACGAGGGGAGGCAAAGTAGATGAAGGGCTAATCCACCCTATTGCAAGAGACCATATTTCAGACAGAGCTGAAATTCTGACAGCTGGAAGTGAACCTCCACCACCCTCTGAAAAGCCACACAGTGATACTCGCAGCAGCCCGGAGTCTAAAGAGGCTGAAGGCTTTAGCCCAGACAGAGCACTTCGCCAAGCTGGCTGTGCAGTGCACACTTCACAAGAGCTGTCCACGGTGCTCAGAGAGGACTGTTTTCTGTGAATGGTAACAAGAGAAATTGTGTTCCCATCTTCTCTTAAGGGAGAATACAGGATCTTCCAACATCACTAGTGTATTTCCAGTAGAGGTCTTATTGCTCAACTTTTCAAGAACATCACTACAGAAACACTGCATTTTATCCCTACTAGACTTCAGTAAAACCATACTCAAGTTAGCCCAACCAAAAGTCATGGTTTTTCCATTAAAAAAAAAAAAAAAAAAATCACAAAAGGGTATAAACAGAGCACTAGAAGTGCCATCCATTGCCCACAACAAGTTGAAAGGAAGAACAAATTTCTCCCATGCCGTCTTTCTATGAACATGTCTTCATCTGACTGTTTGGATGGCAGTGAGAAATCAAAACACCACTTCTGATTCTCAGAGTCCTTTACACATGAATTGCCATTATCTATGCCCAAGTGAGGAGAAACAGAAGAAAAGAAAAAGCAACAACCTGAACCAAGATTATGTAATGTACTGGTTTCAAGAAGATACCTCTTGTATCTTGGTTTCAAAATTAAAAGTATTTCCCCCACCACTTGCTGTATGAACAAACCAGCTCTGCTAGACTGACAGACTGCTATTACATAGAAAAGGGGGATGAGGGAGAGATGAGAGCTGATAAAAATTTCCAAAGCTTAACCAAAATTTAGGTAATTTCCAGTTCCAGCTTGGGCATTTGTCAAAAAATAAAGCCTGTCTTCTCTTCATGCTGGTGGGGGGGCAGGGGCAGATAAAGCTGGATGCATTTTGTTTTAAAATTAAGCCCCTTGTCACCTGCATCATCATCAGAGGTCACGTCTTATCCTGGCTTTTGGTCATCATAAAGCTTCTGATTCTTTCAGTTTGTTCTTGGACAGATCACTGTGTGTCCTTATCACTGACACAGCCTATCACAGCTCAGCCAGTATCCTGACATCCACTTACTTGCACGTGCCCACAGCACAGGGCTAAAGGAGAGGGCAAAGGAAAACAGATCGGGGTGGAGGGGGAGAAATACACTCTGCTTGTCAAGAAAAATACTCTAAAGAGCCCTGGAGGAGGCTGCAGAGAAAGTTGTTCAGTAGATCCCCCAAAATACCACTGCTGATACAAGAAAAAGGGAACTAAACTCTACCTTCCCAGGAATAATCCAGACAGGAGCCCAACCATCTTGTACAGCCTGAAGGTGTCCTCTAGGTTGAGGGCTTTAATCCAATCCTAACACATATCAAAAAAAAAAAAAAAAAAAAAAAAAAAAAAAAAAAAAAAAGAATTGCCTGTACCTGCTGGCTTGGCAACTTGCTTAGAAAGGGAAGACAGTAAGGGATGGAGGAGGCATAATAATTTAGTTTTTGCACAGGGACTTAAAATCCACTATCATTGCTACCACAAATTACCCCTGGCACCATCTCTCACTCTCTGAATGCTTTGCAGGAACTGAGCTCTCCTCTTACTTCAAGGATGCAAAACATTCAGGGTCAGGGTAAATTCCAGCACTATGTCATGTTCTTCCTTGGGTCTGAATCACTGGGGAAAAGGAGGAACCATAAACCCTTGGGCCCACCTTTGCCCTTCAGGGCATCAGGGAGATACCAGGGAGGCAGTCTCCACAGGATGGGGGCAAGAACACAGGCCCTGCAATACATTCTGCCTGTTGCTCAGATGGCCACCACATTGTCTTAGAGAGCAGCCATGTAAGAGCCCAATGTAACGAGGATAAAAAGGTGTGAGAGAGCATTGAAAGGAGGGCTACAAAGATGGTGAAGGGCCTAGAGGACAAGCCTTATGAGAAACAGCTGAGGTCACTTGGACTGTTCAGTCTGCAGGAGACAGGGGATACCTCATCAGAGTCTAGAACTTCCTCTTGAGGGGAAGTGGAAGGGCAGGCACTGATCTCTTCTCTCTGGTGACCAGTGACAGGACTCAACGAAATGGCCTGAAGCTGAATCGGGGGAGGTTTAGTTTGGATGTTAGGAGAATGTTCTTCCCCCAGAGGGCGGTTGGGCAATGGAAGAGGCTCCTCTCCGGGGAAGTGGTCACAGCACCAAGCCTGACAGAGTTCCAGAAGCATTTGGACAATACCCTCAGGCACATGGTGTGATTCTTGGTGTGTTTTGTGCAGGGCCAGGAGTTGGACTCCAGCTGAGGATACTGTATGATGGTAAGATTCCTACAAGCACAGGAGCTGCAGCACAACAACCACTTCCAAAGTAACTGAGGTAAGAGGGACAGCAGGGAGAGATCAGAAGGTAACTACTGGTGAAGCTGGGCAGCTGAAGCAAGATTGGCTCTGGTGAGGACAAACCAGGGGAGCAGAGGAATCTCTCTAGGCATCACCTAGAGCAACTATATGAGGCACTGGACACACTCCTGCCTCCACCCTCCTGCCTGTAGATTATCACTGCATCTCAAGGTCAGAGAAAGGAGAAAAGCAAAAGGCAAACACCAGTAGCTCTGGACAGATCTATTTATTCAACTTTTGCTATTGTTTCATGAAGCGGAAAGATCCAGAAATATGGAGACCTCGGAGCAGGCACAGCCACACAGAGAAAATGAGAAGTAGCAGCTGGCAGAACCACAGAAGCACCTTCCTGCCACAGCTCCCCTCGCCCTGGGTGGGAGCAGCCCATGGCCAAAGATGGAAGTCAGTCCTTCACACCCAGAAAAGGAGGGTGCTGAGCAGTTCTGTGAGCCTTGGAGAGGGTCCTGAACATCCTGAAATGCAGGAAAAGCCTCCCTCTCAGTGCCTCAGCTCCCTCATTCCCACATGCCAGTCACCCCAGCCACACACTGAGGCTTGTCATGTTCTAGCTGGGGGAACAAAGGAGGGGAACAGTGGATGGAGAGAGAGAGACTCTTACCTCCCTATGCTTCCCCACCCCAGCCTTTTCCCTGCTCCACTCAGACTTGAAAAGCCATGGCTCTCCTGCACATCCTACAACAGAAACACAAGGAGCTTTTCTCCGCCTCTCAATTCACCACCCTCCAGGCTCCAGCAGGGACTGCATGGAAATGGCGATATTCCTGTATTGTCTGGATCAACAGTACGGATAAGCTCAAAGAGGGCAAGAGAGGATGGCATGGGAGGATGAGGTGGGAATGCTTTGCTCAGCCCTGGTTCCAGTGCAGCCCACCCCCTCTCTTGATCGCAATGCCCTCCAGCTCGGACATGCAAGGAGGCATTGGAAAGGGAGGGGACCTGGGACGCTTATGAATTTTGTTTCCCCTGTCAAGGGGACAGCACACTCCCTCGAGCATGCCTGGCTGTGACGGAGCTCCCTGGAGTAACCTTTATTCCAGTGTGTCGCAAGCATGTATTTCACGGATGGTTACACTGCATCATTATCACCAGACGTTCATTTGACCAAAATAATGTTATTAGCATCGTCAGGTCCATCTTCCCCCACACAATTTCTCCCTCCCCAGTACACATACACTCCCTCCGACCCCCAGGCCCCTGCCATCCACACAGGGCACACCCCTCCCCAGCACAAAATCTCATGATGTGTGACACAATGTCCAGGAAAAGAGAACGGCAAGAGGGGCTGGCAAAATGGATGGACGTGCCTTTGGCGATTACTGCGTTCCTCACCCTCTGTCAGTGTTTACCAACCATACAGACATACAAAGATGCACACACAAAAACCGAAATTAAATCACTGACTACCCAAGGTGCATGACCATGGGTGTACGCGTGTGCCCAAGCTGCAGCCACAGTCCTGTCGGGAGCCCAAATCTGTGTGGCATGAAGTAAAGGTCATCATGCCACTGTTGTGATGCACTAAAAAAAAGCCGCAGAGCCATCAGGATGTAACACAGAATTTTCTCGTCAAGGGATGAGAAACCTTCGGGGGAGTGGGGGCTGGGAGGAGGAAAGCGGGTGTGCGGATGGGGGGGATGGGGGAAAATGGCAGAAAATGGGGAGGAAAATGAAGAATACAAAGCTCCACTTCGCTAATCCAAGATAGACAATCCATCCCTTCCCCCCTCTCTACGCCCTCCCTCCCTCCGAAATGTTGGTGCAGATGGATTTCTGTATCTTGGTTTTGCAGCAGTGGGTCTAATGACTCCCATACCAAACCCCCTCGCTATGATAACCCCTCCCACTATTTTTTTTTTAGACCCGGCTGAAGAATAATGTGTTTTTAGAGATAATGGGTTTTATAAAAAGAAAAGAAAAAGGGACGCAGCGCAGACATTATGCGAATAAGCTGCTCCCCGCATCACCCCCATCTTCTCCCAACCACACATTCCGATTTCATCCCCTCCCGTCATTCTCCAGCCTTCCCCCATCAGCTCCCCCAAGGAAAGGAAAAAACCCACAGCGCGATCTGGGTAGCCGATCTCAAAATCCCAAGCACTAATCTGCTTGAATTTGTTCTTGCCCTTATATAAGCAGCAGCACGTCAACATGTTCAGTGGAAACGCAGCGTAAAATGAGGCCAGGCTACAGCCATGAACAGGGGTGATATCGGCAGATATCGCTTCTATCGAGAAGCCATCGCCACCAGGTTGATGAAATCAAGCATTGGGCTTCCAGCCGTTCCCTTGCTTTATTTATTTATTTTTCAACGCTTACTCTAATTTTACTTTGTCTCATTTTGGTTTCGCTCTACTTCATTTTTGAAAGGACAAAAGTGAAATAAATAATTAAAAGCCTAGAGACATACCCCACCAGAAGGTGCCCGAATGCTCCAGAAAGAGAATCCTCACCTCCTAACTTTGGGGTTTGGGTTTTTTTTTTTAAATAAATAAATACAGTCCTGTTGCTCACATTATCCCCAAACTTCCAGTGTCCCCAGCTGCACCTCCCTACTCCCGAAAACCAGACACTTTGCTAGCGAGAGATAAATGTTTAAGAAAGTGCCGAATACTGAAAAGAAACTGATCGAGAAATGAAAATTATGTCTACACAATAATCCAGTTCATTCAGCTGATAAGGTGCGTTCAGTCGCAAACCCACGAGCAATAATCTCTGCAACCTCCTCCCCCCAAAATACTACTAACCCTTATATAAACTTGCTAAACATAACACTGATGACCATTTCAAATGAAACCAGTGGCAGACGTAACACCTTTCTGGTTAATGCTACAATTAATAACTGACCGTATCATCACGGCAAACAAAACCTTTTCTGATCAAATTTTCCCCCACCTACTCAACGTTTCTCTTAGACTTTCAACAGTCTAGTTAAGAGTTCGCCCCCTCAAAAAATAGCCCCTCAAAATTTGCAATAAGGAGCTATTGGTGAGCGGTCATTTCAATATTCACCTTTTTAGGAGGGCTGTGTGCTTATCTCAGAACAATTACGGGTAGCAAAAATACAGGAGGGACAAATAATATTTAGAAAAAATCCAAATAATTTCTTAAAACTATTTGAAACGAAGTGTCGAACAGTTTGACCACAGAAAGGTGGAAGGAGAGCTTGGAAAAGCAAAAAGCTGAAAGTGTGCTTTTTATAAACGATTCAATGTTTTTAGCCCCGGTTCTGCCTCCCCAATCCTTTGGTTTTTCTGCCGCTGATCTCATGCCTAATCTTTTTTATTGTTTTCTTTTGAGGGAGGAGGGGTAGGTAGAAATCAGGAAGAAAAAAAATTGAAAGTGTTCACTTTGAACAAAATACATTCTTAAAACAGCACTGTTAAATATGTTATTTCGTAGCCACACAAAATTACCATTAAAATAAATTTAAGAGTAAGCAAAAGACAAGTCACCTGCAAAGCACCAGAGTCGGTGCCCTTAGGTAGGAGAATTACATCACTCCCTGACTCAATGGTGTTTTCTTTTAAATTATAAAGCAGGTGTAATTTTTTTTCTTACAGAAAAAATCCCGATAAGAAAAAAAACTCTAAAGCCGTTATTTCACATAGATTTTGCACGAAAAAAGCACTGAACCAACCTTTAAGGTCACTGACTGCCTGAAAACCCACGGCAGTCACTCGCGGTGGAAGTTTTCAGGCAAGACGGCTACTAAATCATTAATACAAACAAATGGAAGGCGGGGAAGAAAGGCGCTACCGTAATAGATCCGAAGACTTGGAAGAGACAAAAAATATTAAAGAAAAAAACTTTCCTTTTCAGCCTCTCTTCTTTTCTCGTTAGTATTAAAAAAAAAAAAAATCCTTGAGCTTTAGTCAAACAGCAGGCTCACTGTAAGGGTCTCCCTGCTGTAACTCAGCGTAGTATCTTCTTTTTCGAAAGCCCCCCCCACACCAATTTTCCATTGCAAAATGCCCCGCCGCGGGAACTGCGATCTCCCGAAAAGTCTGACCAAAGGAGCCGGAGCGTCCCGAGGGTCGGTGCGCGCCCACTCCGCCCGGGCGGGCAGCGCCCAGCCCCGCCGGGGCAGCAAGGAACGGGAGAGGGATAAAACGATCCGAAATAGTTGTCGTGGGAAGCGTGAGGAGAAACCCACCCGCGGAGCTCCGGAGCGGCGGCGCCCAGCACTCGCCGGGCGGGCAGCTCCCTCCGATCCGCGCCGTGCCGTGCCGAGCCGAGCCGCCCCCCGCCCGCCGCCCCTCTCACCTCCGCAGCCGGGCGGGCACCGGCCGCCGCGCCAACTCGCGGCTCGCCTGCGCTGCGGGGCAGGGGGCTCCAGCGTGGCCCCAGCCGCGGGGGCTGCGGGGGTCCCGGGGAAGCTGGGCTGGGCTGGCCGTGCCGAGCCGAGCCGTGCCGGGAGAGCCGCGGGCGGAGCTGCGCAGGGCTGAGCGCGCCGCGGTGCCGGAGCAGCCCGAGCCCCGCGCACGCCGCCGCCGCCGCCGCCCCCTGCTGCCGCCGCGCCCGCCCCACCGGCCCCGGCTTTTAAAGAGACCGCGGGTCCGCGCCCCGGCCCCCGGCACGGTCCGCCCGGCCCCGGCAGCGGGCACGGCCCCGGGCACGGGCAGCAGCGCTCCGCCGGGCTTCGCCTCCCTCCCACGCTTCCGCCGCCTCTTCCCAGCAGAGAGCTTCGGCGGCTTCTCGGCCCGTCAGCCTCTTGCTCCTCGAGCGCTCCTTCACCGGGCCGGCACAGCGAGGGCGGATTTCTGCCCCTCTGGTCCCAGCAAGGCGAAGCCGGGCAGACGCGGCTTGTTTTTTCCTTCAGTTTGCTACCAGGGACCAGCCGTCAGAGCAGAGGAAGCGTCTTCCTCAGACGATCACTTTCATGAGTACCCCAAAACCCTTAAAGTTCACAAAGAATTTTCCCTTCTAGCTCAGAGTTTGACGCAAACCTTCCGCGTATTTCTAGTCAATTTATACACTGCCCATTTCATTTAAACCAGCCACTAAGTTTCCATGTACAAATATCTCAAACTTTTTATCCACTTATTTTCTTACTTTTAAAAGTAGAGAAAACAGCCACGGATAGACACCATCGATTATGTTGGGGTCAATATTTCAATCATTTAGAGTGTACATCCTAGA